>NC_134354.1:686373636-686483636 GCF_048569485.1 Anomaloglossus baeobatrachus
CTGTGGATATTGAGGTGCAGCTACCCACTCGCTGTGACACACTGCTCCTCTCAGGATGCCACTTATATATAGATTATTTGACACACCGAGGTATGTGCCTATGCCAAAACCAAGAAGCAGCATTTTATATTAGCAACTTGTAATATAAAGGTATTGTAGGAGGAGTAATTAACATATTATAATATAAATTGCAATATATTTGTATTTATCTAGTACATTTGTATGACAGATTAATAGATAGATGTGTGCTTTGTTTATGTAAATAGAAAAATATATATAATTTATTATTACATTATTTATTTTGATAAATGTAGTTTGCAAATAAAGCCTTTTTTATTTACTAATATTTACAGTTCTAACGTTGGACAAGTCAATATTTACTTTGTAATCACTGAATGGGTTTGTCTTTGAAGTTATGTATTAACATTATTCTGATTATTCTGTTTCTTATCCCTATTATGAACTGAGTTAGTATCTCCAGGAGAATGAATGAGAATCCACATAAGAAGCTAGTGAAGAATAATCTTTACACTGTAGGTGTTGTTTGTTATTGTTGGGTTGTTTGTTTGTTTTTTTATACATTTTTATGTTAATTTTTTTTGGGTGGAAGACATGCTTGTATCTCAATATTTATATAAGTAATTGAGCTTCTGATTTCACACACAACGTTATCAGCAGTCTTATCATTATCTACAGAAAGCTCCACTGTGCTGATGGAGATCAAAGCATCGTAGCTTGAGAACAATTTACTAATATGGGTGAATGCAGTTTTATATATGTATGTATGTATATATAATATAATAATATATATTATATATATATATATATAAAATATTATATATATATTTTATATATATTATATATTATATTATATAGTATATATTATATTATATATAATATAATAATATATAATAAATAATAATAATTATATATTATATATATTTATATATATATGTATATTATATATATATTTGTATTTATATATATGTAATTATATAATAAGGTATTATATATTATAATATAACATAATGTAATATAGATACATATAATATACCTATATATTTATACTACAATGTGTATATTTATATTATTTATACTACATACATACGTATGTGTATATATGTATATATATATATTTATATATATATATATATATATATATATATATATATATATATATATATATATATATACTGACGAATATATTTATTTAAATGCCCTCAAATTGTTAATCTGATGAAACTGTTTTATTACCACTAAAGAGATTCTGGGGTTAATATAGTGAATGCAAATGAAAGTATCCTATACTGATGTGGATAATATCAGCCAACGAGTGGAGTTCAAGCACTATTTCCAAAAATGAAGAATGCATACATTCTTTAACATAGGGGATGATATATGGTATAGTGAAAGGGTTAATACAGTTAATTCATCTAAAAATGTATTCCTGCTATAGGGAAAAGGTAAAATTGCATTTTAAATATATTTAATATAGGGAAGAAGCATAATAAACGTGAAGTATACTGATCTGGTGAAAGGGTTAAGATACTGAATGCTTGTGTAAGTTTATTTCTGATACACTGAGGGGATAATATCATGGATCAGGGAAAGGTTATTGTTTTAACATAATTTTATGGGTACATTATGGGAAGTGCTCAGGAATAATATTCTGGTTTTAAATAAAGTGACCCTGACACTGCTGAATAAACAGCAGACGATCATGCAGAATCAATACCCTCCTGGAGATAAGAAGCTGTCCCCTCCATAGACCAGGGACAGAAAATAAGGCATAAAACGCAGGTTGCAAACGAGCAGCTTTTTCTCTGCTACTATTGACAAAGCAAGCAATTGAGAATCAATTTAGTGATGAAGTAGTTGTGTATGCAGATATTAGGCTTAATCTGGGGGCAAGCAGAGGTCTCCTGTGCTGAGGGCCAGTGCAAGGTGCTGCAGGATCTCAGGAGCTGCTGCCCATCACCAGGCAGTGGCTCCATTCAGAAATCCATATTTTGATATCACTCCTTTGATCTTGAAGTGCCCAAGTGCCTGTGTGTATGTTTATATACAGCACTTAAATACTTGAATCAAGTATAAACACTGTTTTATCAGTAGCTCAAGGGCACTAAAGGGGGAGGACAAGATGAAATGTTTTACATTTTGGAATCCTCTTTGCCCACCTTTTGCCCCTCTTTGAAGTCTAAATAAAGAATGTGATTTGAATACTTACCAAGAGAATGTGGTCTCCTATAAGTTACATTATTTCTATCCTCTAGTATCTTACATGTAAACTACATCGTCATTGAGGATCCTGATTGCAGGGTGATTTAGTGCCCCCCATAACCTCGGACTCCACTGCTGGCTGATGTGGAAGGGTCCCTCCTTTGAGAGCCCACCCTACAGGATGCTCCTACTCAAAAAACCATTCTTCGCCCTACTAAGATTTTTTTGGGTCAGAGGGTGGGACCTCTAGGGGGAACATAGGGACAAGGTATCACTGAACATGTTTTGGAAAACTCCCATGTTTTTAGTGGGAGAATGGAAGGAATGGGATTTATATCTACAATCCAGGCATAATCCACTCGTGGGTTGTACTGGCTGACATTACACATTTCAGAAAATGAGTTGATAAGGAAAACCTAGATCATAAGATGGTTACAGGAGATAAAGACGTGTCCTGGAAGACGGTGGGAGATTTATAGGGGCAAAGGAAAAAAATCTGAAACATCAAAAGACATCAGGGGAGATGAAAAGAGGTGAAGAGAGAATCTGGGTCATAAGAAATAAGGAGATGGGAAAGTGATAGAAGACTTATAAGGTTTACTACGAAATATTATAAGAAAGTAACACATCCATCTCCAAAGTGCTGTTGTGTTTTCTGTTGACGTCACATCTGGTGCATTATATCTGCTTTTATTGAACACTATTTTTTTTTATTGTTAACATTTTACCATAGGAATAAAAATTCAAAATGAGCAAGAGACATGGTCAGAAACTCCACATATCACCCCTACAGCACAGAAGTGTAGTGAGAGTGGACTAGTAAAGAAAGCTGTCTATCTATATCTATCTATCTATCTATCTATCTATCTATCTATCTATCTATCTGTCTGTCTGTCTGTCTGTCTATCTATCTATCTATCTATCTATCTATCTATCTATCTATATATATCTATCTATATCTATCTATCTATCTATCTATCTATCTATCTATCTATATCTATCTATCTATCTATCTATCTATATCTATCTATCTATCTATCTCTATCTATCTATATCTATCTATCTATCTATCTATCTATCTATATCTATATCTATATCTATCTATCTATCTATCTATCTATCTATATCTATCTATTATACCTATCTATCTATCTATCTATCTATCTATCCTATCTATCTCTATCTATCTAGGAAAAAAATACAAACCATACTTATTGAAACCTTGCATTGGGCTGACGAAGCCCTCATTCTTAACTATTTGAGTGGTGCTTTCCTTTTTTATTTATTTTTTTTATTTTATTTCCCTATCTATCTATCTATCTATCTATCTATCTATCTATCTATCTATGTATCTATCCCTCTATCTATCTATCTATCTATCTATCTGTCTGTCTGTCTGTCTGTCTGTCTATCTCTCCAACCAACCAATTTGTATTATATCTTTCCTTCCTTTTTCTCTTTCTTTCTTTCTTTCTTTCTTTCTTTCTTTCTTTCTTTCTTTCTTTCTTTCTTTCTTTCTTTCTTTCTTTCTTTCTTTCTTTCTGTCTTTCTTTCCAATCTTTCTTTCTTTCCTTTTCCTTTCTATCTTTCTTTTTTTCTCTCCTTTATCTCATTTTTTCCTAGCTAGCTATGTGTCTCTTTTTCATGTGTGCAAAAAGTCAAATGTGTATACATAAATAAGTCTATGTTGTTGCCCAGTTGTACTACTGCTGTGGCTTTGTTGTGCATTTATTTGTCCATTACAATGTATGCAGAGTCGTAAAATTAACAAGCTCACATTTAGAAGGTCATGTAATGTCCCTTTGGCTCAGCCCTGGTATAAGGTAAGGAGGGGGTTCTCCCTTAAGTGGCATTTGTGCTCGGTGTTATTAGACCACACAGCCATCAATAAACCCGTTAGTGGGGCCTCGATCCTAACGACAGATCGTCTGGTTCTGCGCTCACGTTCATAATTTATGCAAAGATTGAGTGATAGGCACCTATTCCTGATTTATAAGTTGTCAGTTTTTATTTGCTTCTGCTAGAGGGCTGAAATTAGCTTTCAGTCAGAAAAAATATACACACATATACAATAATTGCCCAAACATCCTGACCCAGATGAGAGCCCGAACTGGATGAAAGAGCCATTCTCCATCTACAAGTGTGCAGCATATGCAGAACCGAGCATGGCGATGTATGTAACAAATGTGTAACACATGAAAAGCTAGGGACACACTAATGTCTGTCCAAACATATGGAACAACGAGCAACACGTGTAGACCTAAGGGTCATATAAGTATGTGTGTGTGTGTGTGTGTGTGTGTGTGTGTGTGTGTGTGTATGTGTGTGTGTGTGTGTGTGTGTGTATGTGTGTGTGTGTGTGTGTGTGTGTGTGTGTACTATGTATATATGAACGCATGCATGTAAGCATGATCCATGTAAGAGCTACACGTAGACCTGACTGGTGGAATTTTGCGTGCAAGGTTCATGTGTATATAGGTAAAGCTGTGCATCTTAGCCAGACCTGAGCCCTGGAAATGCATGTGCCACTGTGTGCCGCAAATGTGCCCCATATTTATATATAAATGTAAGGATATATTACAGGGCAACATGTACAACACATATCAACTTACATTTCAATGTATATAGGCTATTAGTATGCAACATATGAATACACTTTCTACATGGTCATTACAGGTGTTCAGCTAGATAGATGCATAATATGTGCATCCGTATGTAGATATAGATGTGCCTTTATAATATATATATATATATATATATATATATATATATATATATATATATATATACACACACAAATATATATATATGTGCGTATGTATATATATATATATATATATATGTGTGTGTGTATATATATATATATGTTATGGATATAAATGTGGATAGATAGATACATAGACGGATAGATGGATGTGTTTATGTGTGTAGTATATATATATATATATATATATATATATGTATATATATATTTATGTATAGAGTGAGAGAGAGCGGTATGTCGATATATAGGTATATAGATATGGTCTCTCTCTCTCTCTCTCTCTCTCTCTCTCTCTCTCTCTATATATATATATATATATATATATATATGTCCACATACTTATTTGTATGAATGTGTCCACCTAAAGGACATATAAATATGTATGTTTGTGATATTGGCTACATATGACAGATGCGCTGTGCTGCCATAAATATACAGGCAACAGAGCTGCCCTACATATCAGCACTGCTACTCACAGCTATTTTAAGACACTGGTGATTGTGAATTGTCCCTAAAATTGCAGTTCCCTATTTGCTGGCATAATGTGCATTTTTTATGGATATTTCTGCTTGAAGGTAAGGAGAGGGCAGGAGACATATTGATGTTGGCTTGTAGTAACCTGGATTCAATAGGTCATATATTTATCATACATTTACCAATGGTAAGCAGATAATCAGACCAGTGTCACAATAAAGGTAGCACAGGCACAATTTGGGCTGGGTATTCTGCAGCTGAAGACAGACAGGACATGAAAGAAATGGCTCATTCTGCGATGAAAGAAGCAGATGTGGGAGACAGAAAGCTCCCAGGCAGCTCAGCCCTGTCCTTTCACACCTTGTGCACTGTTTGTTCTTAGGCTTTTGTCTCATTCTCACCTTTACTGGCTTTTATTGATGGTCTAATGCTGTGTTCTTACCACTTGTCTCATATATTTTAAAGCTTAATTTTTTTCCTCATCCTCCTTTATTATGTTGTTACACGTGTGTGTATGAGTATGTTGCACAGTGAACTCTGTAGCTGGAGGAAGCTGTACTTTATATGCCTGTATATACCTTTCTATTTCATTTTAACTCAATTTATATTACTCTTTTAATACTATGATGACTTCCAGTCTCCATTAACTTAATCTATGATAACATGATCTGCTGTAATATGTGTTCTTCACTATTGTTTAGTAGAAGTTTGTTCTCTTCTTGTATTTGTTTAGATGTCCAGGTCACACTGCTGTGTGTTTGTAGGAAGCAGTACTCGTATTTTAACACATGTATTGATCCTCTTGTTTTTCATTCTTGTTTTTGAGGCACCTCTGGGAATAGTGTAACAGCTCAATGGCAAATCAGTGCAATTTTCAGAGTAAAGAGACACATCCCTGCTTCCTGTGATTAGAGCTGCCCGGGCAGAACACCTACCAGCGTTTATGGCCCCTTCTATGTCCTCCCAACTGGAAAATCTGCCTGCAATAAAATCTGCCATCTCTGCTTAACACTTCAGCTGCTGGACTTTATAACACTTCAGCTGCTGGATGGACTTTATTTGGCCCCCAGAAACTTCTGTTTACCGTGATAATCATTATTATTGTCCTCTCATCTAATTCTCTGAGACCAAACGGTCTTACCTAGTGTAGTGAGTATAGTGACCTGTGTATAGGAACCTGTGGAAGAAAGGAGGATATAAGTGTAAATGTGCTGTCATACATGCAGGTAGGGCTGGTCAAACGACCGAATTTTACTTGATATTAGAGTGGTAGATGATATGATGTATATTGGAAAAAATGAATGAAAGAGAAAGGAAGAAAGAAAGATAGCTAGAAAGATAGAAAAAGAAAAAAGAAAGAAAGAAAAGGGAAAGAAATATATAATTCAAATTGGTTGACTGGAGAGATAGATAGATAGATAGAAAGAAAGAAAGAAAGAAAGAAAGAAAGAAAGAAAGAAAGAAAGAAAGAAAGAAAGAAAGAAAAAGGAAAGAAAGATATAATACAAATTGGTTGGCTGGAGAAATAGATAGATAGATAGATAGATAGATAGATAGATAGATCGATAGATAGATAGATAGATACAGTAGATAGACAGATAAATAGATAGATAGATAGATAGAAAGAAAGAAAGAAAGAAAGAAAGAAAGAAAGAAAAAGGAAAGAAATATATGTAAAGCGCTGTGGAATTAATAGCGCTATATAAATGAATAAAATTATTATTAAATTATTATATTATGATACAAATTGGTTGGCTGGAGAGATAGATAGATAGATAGATAGATAGATAGATAGATAGATATGAGAGAGATAGATAGATAGAATGATAGCAAAAAAGAAAGGCATTTAAATGGCTATGCGCCACCCTAACTATCCACAATTTTATAGCAAGATCATTCTATTACTCACTTACATTGCAGCTCTGAGCTCTGCCGAAATGAATTGCATTGATAGAATTTACAAATGGAAATTCTCCATTAGAAAAAGAATAGCTGATTAAAATTGATTTTGTTTAACTTAATAACCATGTTATCCCCTTAAGGTTTCAATGACCTCTCCTGGAGCCAGGCGGCTCCATCGTTTTTATCCTCTGTAACAACATTTCCCTCTCTGGACTCAGCTTGTCATTTTTCTATATAAACTCTGATTTTATTCTACGATGTTACCATTGCATGTAGCATGACATCTATCTGTTACACACAATAAAGACTTACTTAAGAAGGACTTGTTCTGATAGCTTTATATCACCAAGTTGTTAAGTGTTGGACTTGATATATAAACATGTTATTAAAGTATCATCTTCCAGCGGATAAAAGTATCAAAAGGGGTCTTCTGAAAACTTGTCAAAAACGGATTCAATTCCATTGAAAGATTTTAGGATCCATCAAAACAGAGTGTAAAACATTTTTCATGTTGTAGAAACTAATTGGTATAGTTAAAAAAAACTAATTTATTTATTTATTTAATATTAAAATGATCGGTTTTATAATGCACATTCACAGCAGAATTTATGTCGTGTATTTATTAAATACGAAAAATATGTTCTTAAAACTTATCACTTCAGGATATAAAAGCTAGGAGTATTATTACAATACAAATACATAAGACAAGTGCACATACACTAACTAGGGGAAAAAAGTACAAAAAACCTAAAATGTTCCTGATCCAGTGAAAGTCTTTTAATTGATGGGAAGAGGAAAACGAATATAACTCATTGCTTTCATGTTTAACGCTTGACTTTGAGAAATGATGAGTTACCCATCAGTGTGAATGGGTGTGTAATAAAGGTAAAATCAGGTAACTCTCCAGACCTTACACTATGCATACAGCTACAGAAATGGTTAACAAAAAAATCTCCAGATTTCCCTGATTCACTTGTCAATCTGTCAGCATAATGATCGGCTGTTTGTCATTCTGACACTACTTTTAGTAGAGAATATTAGGTAATCTGTTTTCTGAACAGCATGATGGTGATCAGACAAGATTCGTGCATTGATTGGCAGCCTTCAGTGCACTACAAATCCCAGCTGGTCATTTTGATAGGATTCCAGGCACGATCTATCTTTATAATTGATGTATGTGGTTAAATATTGTTAGTTCTTCTTTCACAATGTTTGTATCTATTTAACTGCTTAAAATATGATATTAAAGCATCCCTTAACGTCAGACATTTTCACCAAGGGGAACTATAACTGTAATTGCCAATTCATTTGTTCCTGAAGTAGTTTTGACTTTTTCCATCGTCTCCCAGCCTAAGCCACCAAGAAATGCCATTGTCTCTAATTAGATGGTGTAATTGTGGGATGATGGGCCTATTTAATAGGTACATTAAGCAAACAGAACAGAGTGGGGTCGCAGAGTTGTACTTAAATATCAGCAGCCTTTGTACTTTATTGCAGGTAGAAGTAGTAATGTGACATGCAGCACTGGAGATGAAGAGACAAGGCAGTGCAGGGTTTATGTAGGTGGCACATTAGGGTGGCACTTACCAGCCTGGTGTATGTGCACAGTGATCACTATCATTTCTGGCTTAATGCCTTATTACACTGCAACCTCCTTGTTGGCAGCTGCAGTTCCCATTCTTTGCTGCTATTTGTGGAGCACAGTCATATGATCCATAAATTCCCTTTAGTCCATTATGCACAATTCTTCTAGGATTTTGGAACAGGACCCGTTCTACTGGAAACATAGGATTAACCAGCTTTGCAGCCTTAAACATGTTAAATATTTATTACCATCACTTAACTCATTATAGAGCATCTCTTTCCAAACACATCACCAAAGGTTATAATCCTGGAAAAGCTGGGTGACAACCAATATGTCCACTAGCATAGGTCACAAAGGGCTACCAAATAGATTTCCTCAGGTCCTGAATCTGTTCAGCAAGATAAATTTGTCTTTAAAAACCTGTAAAACCTGAATGACAATCCATATAAAAGATTTTAATAGTTGCTATATTGGTTGGCCCTAAGCTTTTCCAAGAACATATGTAAGGCTGGGTTTCCATTTATCGTTGGCATCATGATGTCCTCAATGACTGTCAACGATTCTATAGACAATTATGGGATCAGTTCCCACATTAGTTTCCCTGCAGCATTTTTGTAGCACGCTGTCAGAAATAAAAGCCAGTTTGACGAAAAAAATAGAAGGTTTTAGAACACTACAACACTCATTTTTTTTTCTGTATTGTTTTAAACTTCAAGATTCTCTGCAAAAGGTAAGTTGCCATGGCCGGTGCAGGGGAAATGTAGTATCACATGGCAGCCATTTAAAAGAATAGTTGGGTGACCAGAGTCTACCAGAACAGGAGTCAATACATATGGAATAAGGGTTTTTGCTAGAGAAGATCGTACTAATTTAATGGGAATCAGAATCAAGTCGAATTTTGATTCAACTTGCGTGAATTGCAAAAAAATTTGCTGCCACCGTTTTACACATTGCAGAAGATTGCATTGGTCACAGAAGGCCCAAATGACTTCAGGCACTATTTTTCGAGTTTCCTCATAAAGCCTTGCAGCTAGCACATCACATGGTATAGTGCAACCATCAGAACGGACTATCATAGCCTGTATAAAAGCTGAGGCAGGGAATGCCGCAGTCTTTATGGTGATTTTAGGACAGTGAGAGGATGTCAGTGCTTACAGCTCTACAATAAGGATAGGAAAAGATTAAAGAGAAAGCCATAAAGCAGTGGACAGTTATTCCAGACACTACTGTGTTGAAGGCCCGCCATCAGGCATTACTGCGATTGCTGGGGTATGGGGAATGTTGGTGCAGGGGACTGCCGACCCCAGTGCTTACTTCAACTAGATGGGCATCCAAGGGCACACATACAGCTGAAATGCATTGAGGCACAGAGACCTGTGGGATCCCTGACTGCTATACACATTGCTGGCCAAGCAGTGGTTAGCAGCTGGCGTCAGCAGTACCATGACTGGGGGCGGCGCATGACAGAGACGTCATGTGCCAAGGTATGCACTCTAATGTCAGCTTTTGGTAACTGCATGCTAGCTACAGGGGAGGACATCATGCAACATGGGAGCAGAGGGAAGGTGAGTAGAATGCAGGGGGGGTTATGTATTGGAAACAGAACAGGGCCTATATTAATCAGGAAGAGGCCCAGGATAAAGATATATATACCTGGATGGGGACACACATATCAGGTATATATACCAGGATGGGCCCAGGATGAGGACATTTATACAAGGATGGGGCCCAGGATGGGGACATATAAACCAGGATGGGCACATATATACAAGGATGGAGACATACATAGCAGGATGGACCCAGGATGAAGACCATATATACCAGGATGGTCCCAGAATTAGGACCATATATACGAGGATCAGGCCCAGAAAGAGACCCCATTTACCAGTATGAGGACCAAGTATACCAGGATGGGGCCCAGGATGAGAACAGACATACCAGGATGGGGATATATATACCAGGATTTTGACATATATGACAGGATAGACACAGGATAGGGACATATATACCAGAAAGGGTACATATATACTAGGATGCAGACATATATACCAGGATGGGCACATATATACAAGGATGGGGACATACATAGCAGGATGGACCCAGGATGAAGACCATATATACCAGGATGGTCCCAGAATTAGGACCATATATATAAGGATCAGGTCCAGAAAGAGACCACATTTACCAGGATGGGGAACAAGTATACCAGGATGGGGCCCAGGATGAGAACATACATACCAGGATTGGAATATATATACCAGGATTTTTACATATATGACAGGATAGACACAGGATAGGGACATATATACCAGAAAGGGGACATATATACCAGGATGCGGACATATATACCAGGATGGTGACATACATACCAGGATGGGGACATATATACCAGGATGGGAGACATACATATCAGTATAGGCCTAGGATGATGACCATTTATACCAGGATGGGCCCAGAATGGGAACCTATATACCAAGATGGGGACATATACACCAGAAAGAGTACATATATACCTGAATGGGGGCATAGGCACTAAAATGGGGGACATATATTAACTTCTTCTTGGCAAGGGTTGGATTAGGGGTAAAAAGATTGTCAAAAGGTAATATAATAGTATTGTGAAAAATGTATGGTAAAATAAAAGGTGGCAGTGGACGGGATACTGTAAAATAAAAAAAATAAACTAAAACATACCATGCCAGAAGAAGCAGAAGTACCACCACTGGCACCGTCTTTTCAGACACAGGTACTACCAAACCCAGGTGTTAATTATCCTCCTTTGCCTCTGACAAGCATATTAGTTGTGAGGAAGCAGAAGGTGCTATGAAATATATGGCACATGGCTCATTGCAGTCACAGCGGGATGATGTTACCTCCATCATATATTATCATAGAAACTGAAACACCCGACAAATGCATTTTCTAAATAGAAACATTTGTATCCAATAAAGTGCAAAAAATACAGTCCAGCAAGTATATATACAAGAAATAGTTCACTTTCAGTGCTTACTACTACCCTAATTGGATATTGCTTTAGATGCACAGGAGAAACTCCTACATGCTTAGACACTACAAGGAGAAACAGGACGCCTGCACACATGTGCAATGTTTCGGGGGTAATCTCACCCTTAGACCTCAGTTCCACTTGCGTTTTCCATGGATGAGTGCAATCTGATAAAACATCGGATTGTTCTCACTCTAGTGCAAAACTATGGGGCAGTGACCATCTGCGATTGAGTTCTCATGCCATATCGGCATGAGAAAAGAATCGCAGCATGCTGCGTTTGGCCATGTGCCTCGGCTCACACGCACCCATACAAGTCTATGGGTGCGTGTGAAACATCAGACTGCACTCACATGTCATCCGACCACAGTGCAATGTACGCAGAGACAGGCCATGGAGGAGTTGGGGAGAAAGTGCTCCCTTTCTCTCCTCCGCAGCTGTGATCCGATCGCAAGATCGGATCTCAGTCGCATGACCCTCGGTTGACGCTCGCAGCAGAGGATTAGTAGCATATCACTTCCAATGCTCACATCGGAAGCTCAAGTGCGCAAGTGGAACCGAGGCCTTATTTTAGTTAACTTGATCACTGATGTAATCAATTTAAACTAGTGTTCTGTTCAGAACAGTCAGCCCATTCATTACTGACAAAAAGGGATAATTTTTTGATGATTATTTAACGTTTGTCAATGAATTATGTCACCAAATGAATCCACAAAATAGATAGTAGTCCATCACCAATATCTAACACATACCTAGCTCCACTTCACAATCTCCAAGAGAAAAAAAAGTCAATGTAATACTGGACTCAAACTGGGAAGTGCTCCACCTGGCAATCAGCACAGCAAGCCAAATCCAACGAAAGTAGAAAAAGAAACCGGTTGGTACTCACCCTTCATAAAATATTCTTTTATTTCATCAAAAGATAAAACAAACATATAGGAGGGGGATGCGGGGTACATCAAAGACGCATGGCACGCCAAGGACGATGGTGACCGTTTTGCACACCTCTGTGCTTCGTCCGGTCCTGACACAATACTTGACGTTCCCCGCATTCCCTTCCTGTATGTTTTTTATCTTTTGAATAAATAAAAGAAAATTTTACGAAGGGTGAGTGCCACCTGTTTCTTTTTCTACTCTCGTTGGATATGTCATTAAAAGTGATGTTGGTTACTACCAGGTTACCTTCTGTTTCAATGGTGAGGTCGCTTTTATATTACTATATTATTCACAGCAATTCAAATTTTGGCAAACAATTTGCAGAACCTGGAGAATTCAAATCATAAAGATTCGATCATCTCTACTTTTTATATACATTTTTTTTTCTGCTTGTTCTACCATGTTGGGCTGGCTTCCCAGGTATCAGGAACAGGAATAGCTGGTCACTCTATGGAGCCAAACTCAAATGATGGCCAAGTAGTGTACTTTGTGCGCCGGTCTATCTTTTTTTCATATAGCTCTAGGACCAGCAGTTCTACAAAATTATGGAAGCAGTTCTAGCTTTAATTTCACAACATCACTGGAGAAGAATGGGGGTATCTACTTTCTAGATCTCAAAGTGTAAAGGCCACTTTACACGCAACGACATTGCTAACGAGATGTCGTTGGGGGTCACGGAATTCGTGACGCACATCCGGCCTCGTTAGCGACGTCGTTTCATGTGAAACGCAGGAACAACTGTTAACGATCAAAAATACTGACCATATCGTTGATACGTCGTTCTAATCTCAAATATCATTGCTGCTGCGGGTACGATGGAAACAATGAGGAAGGAAGGAGGTGGGCTGGATGTTACGGCCGCTCATCTCCGCCCCTCCGCTTCTATCGAGCGGTCGCTTTGTGACTCTGCTGTGATGCTGCACGAACCGCCTTCTTAGAAAGGAGGCGGTTCGCCGGCCACAGCGACGTCGCTAGGTAGGTAAGTATAGTGTGACGGGTCCTAGCAATGTTGTGAGCCACGGGCAGCGATTTGCTCGTGACGCACATCCGACGGGGGCGGGTGCTTTCACAGTGAACTCTGTGTGTAAAGTGGCCTTAAGGGGAATATATCCAGAGTTTACTTCAATTTTGCATTTTAAATAAATGGATCAGACCTGATCCTGAGCAACAGCATACATTACCAAAATATCACAATTTGTGGCCAGCACTAGGTAATAGATAGTGGTGCTCTGTAGTAAAAGATGTCCATCCAAACAATAGTGCAAAAAATGCAATTGTGAATGGAAGTTTAGACTATAATGCTATAGTGAAAATACTACGGCACTCACTTATGCAAAAGATTTATTGGTTAGTCAGCATACAGAAAGAAATAGGAAAGATCGCCAACATTTTGATCTGTCCTAGACCTTGTACATGGCCTTGTCTTATGGTTCAGAGCAGACACAGTTGGCAGTCAGCCCCTGGATTGGGTTATTGTAAATGAAAACCCAAATGGTGCATAAAGGTGAACATAAACTGGGATAAAAATATTTACCAGATGGTTGTTTGGAGATATCAAATACCAGCAGAGGACAAACTACAGATGCACAAAATCTGTCTAAAAGGAAATTATGTTTCCCATAACAACCAATGAAAGCACTGCTTACAGTTTACCAGAGCTGGTTTCGGAATGAAAGCTGCACTGTGATTGGTTGGTGTGGGCAACAGACTATTTAACTTTTTGCTGTAAAGACAAACAGATAAACATGTAAAAAATGAAAACTAGAGAATGGAACAAGTTAGAAGAGAAACTCATTTTTTACATAATAACCGTGAATCCTACTGCTGATACCCAAGAGACCAAAGGGACAACACAAAGAAGCAAACAGCTTGCAGAAGAAAACTCAGCTGCTGTTTTGGAGGCCATTTCTCTGTCCAGTTTATAAAATTTTATTAAACCGTTTACGCTATGTGATTTTTCTGGGACCGGAACGTGGGCAAATTGCAAAGCCAAAATGGTGGTTCTGGGCATGCAAACAAAAAGTTGACCTCATGAGCTTTGAAGCAGTTTTTGATGGGTAAGGGACGCTCTTGGGGTTTTAGTTATTGCAGACTGCAATTCACATAAGAAATGTATTACTATAATGCTACTATATAACTGTGCGATTCATATTACATAATCGTTAATATATTACGTTTTCATTGCTCGGCAGCTTGGACTAAATCAAAACCACATTTGCACACTGGAAAGCAATATAAGTAAAATATTAATGGAGCATGCATAGGAGTTTTACTGTATTCTGTTAATGTCATGGACTATCTCTAGAAATGAAGGTTCTCTGTGTGTGTCTGGCATGGTTACTAGCTTTATTTCCATTTTCATGATGGAAAAAAAAAGTTCACTCTGGACAGATTACCATACGGAACATGATGTCATGTAGCAGATTATTAGTGATGTTAATGATGGCGATAATGGTGCCATATGAAGAAAAGTCTCCCTATGTTTTAACACTGCTTTCTCCCTTAATCTTCTCCTTTTCTTTGAACCTATTTTGTCTCATATTCCAATTAAAACTGAGAAATATATAAAGAATTTTACTGGAGCTCAGCCATATCCACCCTCCTCCTGACTTTCCTGCATGCAGCTGTAAGACAACTGGCCGCAGCAGAATCCCCAGCAATGTGCCTTGTCTGCAGTAGGACTAAATACCGCCTGCCCCCAAGGCTGAGCGTGTGAAACATCTAGTGGTTAACAGATGAAGATTGAACTGCTTAGCAGGTTATCTCCTGTGTTCCCTGTAGGATTTCTACAAGACTGTTGTCATGTAGCAGATTATTACTGATGGTAATGATAGTTCTCATGTGATAGACAAGAAGAAAAGTCTCCCTATGTTTTAACACTGCACTCTCCCTTAATCAGTTCCTTTTCTTTGGACATTTTTTGTCTCATATTTTAATTTAAACTGAGAAAAATATAAAGAATTCTACTGGAGCTCAGCCATGCCCACCTTCCTCCTGACCTTCCAACATGCGGCTGTAAGACAACTGGCTGCAGAGAATCCTCCCCAATGTGCCTTGTCTGCAGTAGAACTAAATACCTCAAAACCCTGCCCCCAAGGTTGAGCATGTGAAACATCTACTGATCAACAGATGATGATGGAACTTCTCAACAGATTATCTCCTGTGTTCCCTGTAGGATTTCCACAAGACTGTTGTCATGTAGCAGATTATTAGTCATGTTAATGATGATTCTCATGTGATGGACAAGAAGAAAAGTCTCCCTATGTTTTAACACTGCATTATGCCTTAATCTGCTCCTTTTCTTTGAACCTATTTTGTCTCATATTCCAATTAAAGCTGAGAAATATATCAAAAATTCTACTGGAGCTCAGCCATGTCCACCTTCCTCGTGACTTTCTTGCATGCGGCTGTAAGACAACTGGCTGCAGCAGAATCCTCCCCAATGTGCCTTGTCTGCAGTAGGACTAAATACTATATAACCCTGCCCACACTGCATTCTCCCTTGATCTGCTCCTTTTCTTTGGTACTATTTTGTCTCATATTCCAATTAAAACTGAGAAATATATAAAGAATTCTACTGGAGCTTAGGCATGTCCACCCTCCTCCTGACTTTCCTGCATGTGTCTGTAAGACAACAGGCGTCAGCAGAATCCCTCGCAATGTGCCTTGTCTGCAGTAGGACCAAGTACCGCAAAACCCTGCCCCCAAGGCTGAGCGCGTGAAGCATCTACTGGTCAACTGCTTAACAGATTATCTTCTGTGTTCCCTGTAGGATTTATATAAGACTGTTGTAAGTAGAATACTACAGATTAATGATCAGCGAATATTGAACTATACTTCTCGTTTACTTAACCTTTTATGCACATTAAAATCACAAGTAATATGGGGTTTACCCTCCTTTTAATCATCTTTCTCATTCTTTGTAGAAAGTAACGTTAGTGCGACCTAAATTCTTTTCTGCTATTATAGTGCCTATAAAGAGTGAGGCTCAGGTAACTGGTTGAGTTCACACTAGGGAAATAACCAAACTGGGCTAGGGTTTCTATCCACAGACCCTAAAAGTTTTATGGGGTGCTTATGTGGTACCAAAGCCACTTTGATCTTTTAAAAATACAGAGCAATTATTAGGTTTGACATGTGTGGCTGCCATCAACTTCACTTAGCCACAACTAATCCTGGAGTTTGGTCTCAGTTCAACCAATTTAGGCAGCTACTATGTGGCATGTTCAATCATAAACACAATCAAGTATGTACTTATAAAGCACAAAACCTCATTATTTTCTGTTGGGGATTATGGATGAATGTTTAGGAGATCAAAACGTGTGGTTTCCAGCTCTCTCCAAGCCACATCATTTCCAAGCCTCATTCTGAAATTCCTGACATTTCTGTTCCAACCATAGAATAATTCAAGAATGATCCAAAAATGGACAAAGTGTCTGATTATACGAAAATGTCAAAACTCTATTTGCTGCGTAATCCAAAATCTTCGTTAAATGTTGTCACCAGACACTAGTGACAAATCTGAAAACCTCAGGATGCAGAATGCGATGATAAAAAAAAATATAACCATGAAACACTAAGTATTGCATCTTTCACTGCCCTTTCAGCCATCCAAATGAAGAAAATCGTCTACGAAACGTAAATTGTAGCGGAAAGCAGAAGAGATATGTCTGATTAACAGCTTTATCTACAATAAGGTAAGACCACTCACTCAGGGCTGCATTATTCAAAAGAGCCCATGATTTATTTTTTAAGTTATGTCACTGTTGCCTGTACACTATGACTCTAATGCACCCTGCACCGTCGCAAAACATTTACATACATATTTATCATAGTGCAACCATAGTGCAATATCAAGGTTGGGACTTGATAGAAACTTTTCCATTATAACACCAACATGAGCAATACTGTCTAATTTTGACCTTCATCTTGTACAAATATTCACATTGGCCATTAGGACCAGACCAGTTATTATATATAGGGCTATATAGAGTATAGGGCTATGTACTGTGGTCTAGTACCTACTGTACCAGAGTCACACTGTCATCTGTGTCATCTGTGGTGGGCTGAAAGGCTGAAGTATGGAGTTGGCCCAAAATACATGAAAGTCTAGGGGCATGACATTGGCCTAATAGGGCTGTGTACACCTTTAGTTAACACATGTGAAAGCTCAGGTAGGATTGTGTGATATTCAAGAGGTTGTCCACTAGTTTTACATTTATGGCGAATCCTAAGGACAGGTAATCAATGCCTGATCGGCCAGTATCCGACACCCTGTACCGCCACCGATTATCTGCTCTTGGAGCTGGAAATACTCAGTTCCGGCGCTGCTCCGTCTTGTGATAGCGGCCGGCCCTGAGTACTGCACATCCTCCTCCTACTCAAATCAATAGAAGACAGATGTGCAGTACTGCGGACAGAGCAGCTCTGGAACTGAACATTTCTGGCCGCCGACACCGGTATCGAGAGCAGCTGATTGATGGGGTACAGGGTGTTGGACCCCGGGCAATTGGACATTGATGGCCTATCCTAAGGATAGCCCATCAATGTACAAGTAGTGGACAACCTCTTTAAGTGATAGTGAGCTACCTCGTGCAGACACATTTTGCATCAGTTTACAATGTATTTCTAGGAATAAAGATTAGAACACAATCAGGGACGTTTTTAGACAAAGTGTTGCCTTAAGGTGGTGTCACACACAGCGACGACGACAACGACGTCGCTGCTACGTCACCATTTTCTGTGACGTTGCAGCGACGTCCCGTCGCTGTCGCTGTGTGTGACATCCAGCAACAAGCTGGCCCCTGCTGTGAGGTCGTTGCTCGTTGCTGAATGTCCTGCTTCATTTTTTCGTCGTCGCTCTCCCGCTGTGACGCACACATCGCTGTGTGTGACAGCGAGAGAGTGACAAAATGAAGCGAGCAGGGAGCAGGAGCCGGCGTCTGGCAGCTGCGGAAACCTGTAACCAAGGTAAACATTGGGTAACCAAGGGAAGACCTTTCCCTGGTTACCCGATATTTACCTTTGTTACCAGCCTCCGCCGCTCTTGCTGCTAGTGCCGGCTCCTGCTCTGTGCACATGTAGCTGCAGTACACATCGGGTTAATTAACCCGATGTGTACTGTAGCTAGGAGAGCAGAGAGCCAGCGCTAAGCAGTGTGCGCGGCTCCCTGCTCTCTGCACTGTGACATGTAGCTGCAGTACACATCGGGTTAATTAACCCGATGTGTACTGTAGCTAGGAGAGCAAGGAGCCAGCGCTAAGCAGTGTGCGCAGTTCCCTGCTCTCTGCACATGTAGCGACGTTATGATCGCTGCTGCGTCGCTGTGTTTGACAGCTAAGCAGCGATCATAACAGCGACTTACAAGGTCGCTGTTACGTCACAGAAAATGGTGACGTAACAGCGACATCGTTGTCGCTGTCGTTTAGTGTGACCCCAGCTTTAAGCGATGTGTGCGTCACAGCGGGAGAGCGACGACGAAAAAATGAAGCAGGACATTCAGCAACGAGCAACGACCTCACAGCAGGGGCCAGCTCGTTGCTGGATGTCACACACAGCGACAGCGACGGGACGTCGCTGCAACGTCACAGAAAATGGTGACGTAGCAGCGACGTCGTTGTCGTCGTCGCTGTGTGTGACACCACCTTTAGGAAAAGTTAAAAGTGAATCCCCAAATGCTAAAATATTGCTCCATCTCAGAAACATTTGCAATGAGCCCTGATCAATAATGTTCAAAATTCTTTGGTACACCTCTTTACATAGGGAGATGAAGAATGGTGGGATATGGAATGATGGCGTATACACGCGTCCTGTCTCATACAGTAGTATGCTATCAGCAGCATATCTCCTGTTTACCTGAGCAATGTGCTGCTGAGAACAATGATCCAATCTGTCATGATGTGTTTTGCCTTCTCACTGTATTTGCTGTAATACTATGTCTTGGGATGTAAGTGACCATACCCCCCCCCAGCCTGTATCATATTGCAATCAGGCTTCAGCAGTAGCTATTGTCATTGATTTGGTGGGGGTTGCATATATATATTGTTCTTCTCAGCATGGGACTTCTCCAATCTACAATTGGTAAACAGAACAGAGCCAGCAGTCTAAAGTCCATTCATGCATCAAATGGCCAGGGGGAGGTGTGCCCACCTAAGGGGCTGATCCCAGGAGAGAAGAACATGTTAGAGCAGTTAGTTGGGAGCTGAGTTTTGAAGAGGAAGGGAGCGAGATCTGATTCTGCGGACAGATGTCGCCGTCCAGTGGATTGTGTGGGATTTATGGGACTCTGAAAAGGACTATTACGTCGTGATCTGGCACTTTGGATTATCGGGAGGTGCCCCCGAATCTGTTTTATTTGGACTTGTCGTGTGCTGTTCCTGTATTCCTGTTAGTAAACCTGTTGGATCATCCTTGGCCTGTTGTCTCTCCTTGCTCTGCTGTACACCCCGTCACAAACTGGTGGCAGCAGAGGGATCAGAGCAAAAGAAATGGAGGACAACGGCCAATCAACGTCTGAAACCAGAACCTCAGGATACAGGAACTGGACATGTTGGCTACAAAGGACTCTCTAAGGAGCAACTAATTGAGGCATTGGAAAATGCTTGCCTGCAAGATGGCACCGAGGAACAATTTCCACAGCAAGGGGAGCAAAGACGGGAGCCGGAGGTAAATACCCAAAAAAGTCAATGGGTTGTGTGGTACGAGGAGGAGATGGCCTTGCTGGGAGAGGAGACCACCATAGAATATAAGATGGAGGTCATGCGTGGAGCTAAAGAGAAGGAGCGCAGGATGGAGGAGATGGCATTGCTGGATAAGCAGCTCGCTGTGGAAGCCGCGAGAGGTTCCAGACAGACTGTAACCCCAGCACCCATCATGAGGGAACTTCCCAGGGTGTCCCGCAAAGACTTCAAGCAGTTTAATGAGGCTGCTGGTGACATTGAGGGCTTCTTCCAGGACTTTGAGCATCAGTGTCGATTAATGGAAGTCCCAGAAAGGGAGCGCGTTCGGCATCTGGTTGGGCTCTTAGAGGGTGGAGCTGCTGCAGCCTATAGAGCTATGGACCCTCGGTGGAACTGTGAGTATGCGGATATTAAACAGACTATTCTAGAACATTATGCTGTAACGCCACTTACAGGACTCAGTTCCGTACTCTAGCATGTGATGAGGAAGTGTCCTTCAAGATGTATGCCCACAAACTGAAATATCTGTGGCATCGTTGGTTGGAGGCAGAGGAGGCCTTAACCTTGGAGACCGTCCTCCAGGTCCTCCTAAAAGAGCAGTTTTACTTCAAGTGCCCCGCTGAGATCCGGGAATGGGTGCGTGAAAGGAGACCAGCCACTGTGGAGGAAGCTGCAGCTCTAGCTGATGAGGCTCTCACCATCAAGCCTCAGTGGAAAAAACTACTACCCAGTGAGAAGAAAACCACCAAACCCCTAACGCTGGCGGCCCCTGGTCCTTCTGGCCCCAATGTTCACCATCACCCTAGACCGTCAACTCATGGGGACCTTCGTGTGACTGTGCCTCGCATTACTCATGCTCCACCTTTGGGAATACGACGTGGAGGAAGAATCCCAGAGCGCAGATGTTATGGGTGTGGGCAGCCTGGGCACATGCAATTCCAATGTCCAGGTGTTCGGAGACAGAACAGCTACAGACCGCCTTTGGCTGTTCATTATCTACAGACACCTTCACCAGGAGAAGAGCTGGATTCTGTGCCTGATGACTTGCCAAGTGACTCAGATATCCTGGCTCCCCTACCCGGAGTCTATGGGGTGCGAGCTCCAGCCACCTGTTCTTCTGATCTTCAGGACAAACATCTACAGGAGGTCGTGCTGGATGGCCAAAAAGTTGTTGGCTTCCGTGACACTGGGAGCTGTCCTCAGCCAGGTGAATGCAGCTGGGGACGAACACCCCATTGCCTACCTCAGCAGGAAACTGCTGGACCGAGAAGTGGCCTATGCAACTGTTGAAAAAGAATGTCTGGCTGTAGTGTGGGCCCTTAAGAAACTACGGCCGTATCTGTATGGACGAGAATTCACTGTGGTTACTGATCACAATCCCCTCACCTGCCTGAACAGAGTCTTTGGGGACAATGGACGATTACTGCGATGGAGCCTGGCTCTGCAGCCCTATAACTTTACCATACAATATAGAAGGGGCAGCCAACACCAAAATGCAGATGGACTGTCCAGGCAAGAGGAGCCTTGAGTCCTGTCAGCCATGCCTGTGTGTACTTAACCAGCGACCTGTAGAGGTCCCTAGTACGTACACAAGTTGGGAGGGGAAGGAATTGTCATGATGTGTTTTGCCTTCTCACTGTATTTGCTGTAATACTATGTCTTGGGATGTAAGTGACCATACCCCCCCCAGCCTGTATCATATTGCAATCAGGCTTCAGCAGTAGCTATTGTCATTGATTTGGTGGGGGTTGCATATATATATTGTTCTTCTCAGCATGGGACGTCTCCAATCTACAATTGGTAAACAGAACAGAGCCAGCAGTCTAAAGTCCATTCATGCATCAAATGGCCAGGGGGAGGTGTGCCCACCTAAGGGGCTGATCCCAGGAGAGAAGAACATGTTAGAGCAGTTAGGTGGGAGCTGAGTTTTGAAGAGGAAGGGAGCGAGATCTGATTCTGCGGACAGATGTCGCCGTCCAGTGGATTGTGTGGGATTTCTGGGACTCTGAAAAGGACTATTACGTCGTGATCTGGCACTTTGGATTATCGGGAGGTGCCCCCGAATCTGTTTTATTTGGACTTGTCGTGTGCTATTTCTGTATTCCTGTTAGTAAACCTGTTGGATCATCCTCGGCCTGTTGTCTCTCCTTGCTCTGCTGTACACCCCGTCACACAATCACCCGACTAATGGGCAGTTTCTGCCTTCATTGAATGATTGTCAACATGTTTACAGCTACAAATGCTCATCTGCACTGCTGATATTTTTACATGTAGTTACTACACACACTGTATGTTACATGCACATCATACTACACATACACTGTATGTTACATGTTCACTTCATACTACACACACACTGTATGTTACATGCTCACTTCATACTACACACACTGTATGTTACATGCACACTTCATACTATACACATACTGTATGTTACATGCACCACACTTCATACTATACACATACTGTATGTTACATGCACACTTCATACTATACACATACTGTATGTTACATGCTCACTTCATACTACACACACTGTATGTTGCATGCAGACTTCATTCTACACACACTGTATGTTACGTGCTTACTTCATACTACACACACACTGTATGTTACATGTTCACTTCATATTACACACACACTGTATGTTACATGCACAATTCATACTAAATACACACTGTATGTTACATGCGCACTTCATAATGCACACATTGTATGTTACATGCACACTTCATAATACACACACTGTATGTTACATGCACACTTCATACTACACACACACAAACTGTATGTTACATGCTTACTTCATACTACACACTGTATGTTACATGCTTACTTCATACTACACACACTGTATGTTACATGCTTACTTCATACTACACACTGTATGTTACATGCATACTTCATACTACACACACACTGTATGTTACATGCACACTTCATACTACACACACTGTATGTTACACATACACAGTGCATGCTACAAACACACATAAACACATACTGCCTGTTATATACATATAGTACACTATATGTTACACACACATAAATTGCACACACTGAGTATTATACACACGCATGGTATCTTAGAAAACACACTCCATGGCAAATAAACAAGTATTGTATGCAAACACACTTCATATTACACAAACACTTATTGTTACACTCACACACACCATATGCTACAAAATATAATCCATGTTAGAGACACTGACATTGTTTATTTCACACATACACAATTACATGTTATACATACACACAACATACTAAGAAGAAGGATCTTTGGTCACATGACCACGAGATCACCAAAGGTTCTTAACACTTCTAGCCTTGGAAAATTGCAGTGATAATGCAGGACTGGCATCACAAGTGCAGTTTCTAGTTTGAAAACCCTAAACAACCACAAACGGAGACTGATGGCACACCAAACCTGAACTGTGCAGGGTGTTTTGTGGGTAGGGGCACTAGCAATCGCCCAGTTTGCCTCTTCACCCTCCTAATGTCAGCCTTGCCATGATGCTTTTTTCCATAATGTCTACCATTGAGGGATCTTGAGCTACTTTTTTTCTTAACATACAGTCACAACAACAACGAATCAGTGTACACAAAACTCCTGACCTCCTCTAGTGGTGGCTGCAAGCAGCTAGAATTGTGTTAATTAAAGGGGTTGACCATTTCTCCTGGAAAAATTGCATGGTGATCAAGTTCTTCACATAACTATTGATAGAGGGACAGTTGCTTCAACCTGTCCCACAGGAGCCTTATATTATACATCCATGGTGCTTTTATCAACAGAGGCTGCTGATGAATTGTTGGATCACATGCCTCACCATCAGCAGCCGAGCAATTTATCCAGAAGACTGTAACAAACAAGAGCTGCACTTTACAAAGCAAGAGATGGCACAAATCCAGCACAATATAGTAGCGCTAAGGCTCTAATCACACCTGCGCTCCTTGATTCAGATTCTCTGTTCTTTTCTAGGAAACCTAAGCCATGTAGAGGAACAATCTGTTGCATATTGAATGGAAACTGCACCTGAAGGATCCCAATGATTATAATGGGCTCTGTCTGGTTTCCATTATGGTGTCTGATTTTTATGCTGAAACAAAAAAGATGTAGTGATATGGCCATGAAAATAATTAGCAAATATTTAATTTGGTGTAATAGAACCAATATGCTAAAGCATTGATCTAGTGAAATAATTTCAGCTAGAATTGTAAGAAGCTGCAGAAGACACAGAACAAAAAAAGTTGTTTTCCAGGAGTTGGGCAGTGCATAAGACATATGCAGGGTCAGTAATTAAAGACAAGCTTCCCCAGTCTCACGTGCTCTCTGCCTGGGAGTAACTCTAGACTCTGATCTCTCTTTCAAGCCACACATCCAAGTCCTCTTCACCTCCTTCCAACTCAAAAATATTTCCCAAATTCGTACATTCCTTTCTTAAGAAGCTGCAAAAACCCTAGTACATGCCCTTATTATCTCCCGCCTGGATTACTGCAACCTCCTGCTCTGTGGCCTCCTTTCTAACAGTCTTGCACCCCTATAATCTATTCTGAACTATGCTGCCCTGCTAATCCACCTGTCCCCCTGTAACTCCTCGTTCTCTTCTCTCTGCCAATGCCTTCACTGGCTTCCCATTGCGCAACGACTCCAGTTCAAAACACTAACCATGACATACAAAGCCATCCACAACCTGTCTCCTCCCTACATCTCTGACCTAGTCTCCCGGTACTTACCTGCATGTAACCTTCGATCCTCACAAGATCTCCTTCTCTACTCCCCTCTCATCTCCTCTTCCCACCATTGCATCCAAGATTTCTCCAGTGCCTCTCCCATACTCTGGAATGCTCTGCCACAACATATCTGACTCTCGCTTACCTTGACAAGCTTCAAAAGGAACCTGAAGACCCACCTCTTCCGACAAGTCTGCAACCTGCCATAACCCTCATTCTGATATAATGCCGCACAACCAGCTATACCCTAACCTACTGTATCCTCACCTATCTCTTGTAGACTGTGAGCCCTCGCGGGCAGGGTCCTCTCCTCCTGTACCAGTCTGTGTCTTGTATTGTTTATGATTATTGTACTTGTCCCTATTATGTATACTCCTTTCACATGTAAAGCGCCATGGAATAGATGGCGCTATAATAATAATAATAATAATAATAATAAAGCTATCATCGGAAAATGACATTGGCTAAATCAGATTTTTGTGTCAAATGTATTTAAAAAATGGCAACATTTTTTCCCATATCACAATCTGTATTAAAAAAGAATCTTGCAATTTTCTGCTGGTGCTTTTTAAGATGCTAACAGCCTTTTTGTTTCAGGAAACAACACATGTACATGCCACAATGGTCAGACATTGACACTATCTTTAAGTTTGTAATGAAATAGCAAAGGGCATTGTGAAGGGAGGGGGCAGGGTCAGCTGTGACATCCTATATTGTGATTGGTGGATTCTGTGTTATCAGCTGTGTACAGAGGTGTTACCTGTCACTGTAATCCTGACTATGATTTTAATAAAAATCGAATAATCTGTTCCTGAAAGGACAAGAAGCATGAGTCTAAAAAAGCCCCAGTGGCCAATGTGAAAATTACAAGATTACATTTTTATCAAATCTTAATAAAGATCGTAATATGATACAAACATTGCCAACATAAAAAAAATACATGTAACACAAAACCCTGATTTAAACAATGTTTTTTTTTGTTTGTCTTCATAGCTTCCCTTTAAAGACAATTCTGTGAGTACTGAGAATATGGAGCTGAACGCTATAGTGAGTGATCCATGGTATCTAGAAAAAGCAAGTGGAGCAGCCATATATAACAGCCCTCAAAGAAAGAGGGTAGGACAAGTGGAAGTGCAGGGCTGCTTTCTGCTACACTGCTAGTATAGCCTAATATGAGGTTAGCTGATCATATTACACCTAGGATTGTAAGGATCGTGCTGCAGTTCTCACAGTAAGGTTACACTCACATGAATATATGACTCGCACAAGTGCAATGAGAGAAAATCTCACATTGCAGTCGGCCCGATGTAAGACAATAAAGCAGCTCACATCTGTGAGTTTTACCTCAGCCATAATCGGACTGAGGAAAAAATGTCTACATGTCAGTGATAAATGTGTCACTCACACCCATACAAGTCTATGGGTGCGAGAAAAATACATCGGATTGCTCTCAGATGACAACAAAGTGCAGTGGGATAATCGCAGCTTCTTCCCTCTCCTCCGCAACTGTGATCTGATTGTGGGATCGGATCACAATTACATGACACTCATCTCATGCTGGCAGCACAGCAGGAGCCAAGGGTCATTAGGGTCATTAGCATATCGCATCTGGTACGATCGCATCGGATGCCATATGCCAGTGTGACTCCAGCCTTAGGGTAGGCTCACTGTGGCGTATAGCCAGCGTATAACACGACTGACTAATATCTGATGTTTTATCAGATTGCATTCAGCCCAATGTTATACTACGGAGCCGTGCGGATCAGCGATTTTGATGTGTGCGAAATTTTGAACGGCACTCAAATGACATCCTAGTGCAGTCCGATATACGCAGAGATAGTCAAGGGAGAAGATGGAGAAATTAATCTTAAACTTGTGATCTGATTCCTGCACGCAAGAGAATATTAGCATAGCAAATGACACTCGGCCCACACACGGAGCAAAGTTTGAATTGATTCTTATTAGTATATTGCATCTGATGCTATACGCCATTGTGACCACGGCCTTAGAGACAACAGAAGCTGACTAGTCAGTATGAGATTGAGCAGCACCAGCGCTGAAAAGTTGCTACAAAAATAAACCTGGCTGAATAAAGGCACCTGGGATACCAAAAATTCACAGATTACATTTCTATTCACCCCAATTCAGAAAACTTACATTATTCCACAGTTTAGAAACGGCAGCTTGGGTTATAGCTCAAGAACTATTGAAAACCATCTATTAAAGTCTCCTCATTTGTTGTACTGGCTTAAGACTGGTCAGCTGCAATCACACCTTACATTGTATATATATACATATACAGTACAGTCCAAACGTTTGGGGTCACCCAGACAATTTTGTCTTTCCCATGAAAAATCATACTTTTATTTATCAAATGAGTTGCATAATGAATAGAGAATATAGTCCAGACATTGACGAGGTTAGAAATAATGATTTTTACTTGAAATAATAATTTACTCCCTCAGACTTTGCTTTCGTCAAACAATGCTCCCTTTGCAGCAATTACAGAAAGTACACACCGTTGTAGGACATCGTTAGTTTCTTGGCAATTTCTCACATGGAATATCCTTCATTTCTAAGAACAAGAAAAGACTGTCGAGTTTCACATGAAAGTTCTCTTTTTCTGGCCATTTTGAGAGTTTAATGGAACCAAAAAATGTAATGCTCCAGATTCTCAACAAGCTCAAGGGGAGGTCAGTTTTATAGCTTCTCTAATCAGCAAAACTGTTTTCAGCTGTACTAACATACTTGCACAAGGGATTTCAAGGGATTTCTAAACATCCATTAGCCTTCTAACACAGTTAGTAAACACAATGTACCATTAGAACACTGGTTGTGGTCATTGGAAATGGGCCTCTATACACCTATGTAGATATTGCATTAAAAAAAACAAACGTTTGCAGCTAGAATAGTCATTTACATTAACAATATATCGCATGTATTCCTGTTTAATTTAATGTTAGCTTCATTGAAAAAAGGTGCTTTTCTTTCAAAAATAAGGAAATATCTAACTGACCCTAAACTTTTGAACTGTAGTGTGTATATATATATATATATATATATATATATATATATATATACAGTCCCTGACAGAAGTTCTGTCGCTTATCCATGTTATGCAAATAAAAGCTTATAACCTGACTTTAAATTCATCCATTGGTTTCATAAATTACTATTTTGAAAGCTGAAACCCTCCCAAATTTTGTTTAGGTTATGAAAATAAAGATGCTGCAAGGGTGAAATATTGATCATTTAATGAACACAGAAAGGTCAGATTTTGGCAAGACAAAAGTTTTGTCGCCTTGTCATATAATGCACCCAATCCTAGTTTACAGCCTCACCTGTGCTCATTAAATGATCTGTTAATTAGTGGGTGTGAATAAAAAGAAACCCAGCACCCCGGATCTTCAACTTTTCAACCTTGAACTGCAACTTGACCTCTGACAACATGCCAAAAATCCACCCTGCGACCAAAGCCTTAATTATCAAGAGGCTGAAGACCAGATCCACTTCAGAGGTGGCTGGCACCATTAATGTGTATCAGCGTCAAGTAGAAAGAATTAGGAACGTTTCTTGGTTACAAAATCCCATGCCAGCCCCTTTTCCACTGCAGCAGAGCTCCAACAGGCCTGGTCACCTCAAGAACCTGTGTTAACTAGAACAGTTTGTAGGATTCTGTCTCAAATGGCCTCCATGATCGAATCAGTGTCCAGAAGCCAGCACTAAACAAAAGGCAATTAAAAAAACGTGTTTCATTTGCCAAGTCCCACAGCCTGCTACACAGATGGATTCTGGAAAAGGTGGCAGAAGGTGGATTTCTCTGATGAATCTTCAGTTGAATTACACTACAGCTGCCGTAAATACTGCAGGAGACCTACTGAAGCCCGTATGGATCCAGAAAACAGTTAAGTTTGGTGGTGGAAAGATCATGGCCTGAGGTTACATTCAGTATGGGGGTGTGCAAAAAATTTGCAAGGTGGAAGGCAATATCAATAACCTAAAATATCAAGAAGTATTAGCTACCTCTTACATTCCCAATCATAGAAGGGGTCAAATTCTGCTGCAGGATGGTGCTCCATCTCATACATCCATCTCTACAACACAGTTCCTCCTGGCAAAGAAGATCAAGGTGCTCAAGGACTGGCCAGCCCAGTCACCAGACATGAACATCACTTAGCATTTTTGGGGTAGGATGAAAGAGGAAGCTTGCAAGACAGAACCAAAGAACCTAGATGAACTCTGGGAGGCATGTAAGACTGCATTCTTTGCTATTCCTCATGACTTCATCAATAAATTTTATGAATCATTGTTGAACCGCATGGATGCAGTCCTTCAAGCTCATGGAAGTCACACAAAATATTAAATATGGCTCTAATAGCACCACAACTTCATTCACCAATGTTATGCAACATATCTTTGTGTTAGAAGTTAATTATTTGTTTGAATTTCACATTACTTTCTGTGGGCGACAAAACTTTTGTCTTGCCAAAATCTGACCTTTCCGTGTTCATTAAATGATCAATATTTCAGCTTTGCAGGAACTTTATTTTCATAACCTAAACCAAAATTTGGAGGGTTTCAGCTTTCAAAAGAGTAATTTATAAAACCAATAGATGAATTTAAAATCAGCTTTTATTTACATAATATGGATGACAGAACTTTTATCAGGGACTATATATATATATATATATATATATATATATACTTTATTTATTTTATTGTTTAAATAGTTCAAGAGTTCTACTTATAGGTGTGTTAAGTAATTGCGCCCTGAATATCCAACATTGGGCCATGTAAGAGAACATGAATGGCAGCACAGTGGCTCAGTGGTTAGCATTGTGCTTTTCAGTGATGGGGTCCTCAGCTCAAATCCCACCAAGAACAACATCTGTGGGATCCTCTGGGTCTTCCTGTTTCCTTCCAAACACATATTGATAAGGAATTAATTTAGGATTGTGAGCCCCGATGGGGACAGTAATGATCATGCCTATAAAGCAGTGTAGGATATTATGGTGCTGTACAAGTAAATAATTGTAAATTGCAGAACAATATGAATAAGATACATGTATTTATTTATTTATACAGAGGGAAACAAATGAGAGACTTAATGTTCATCTTGTGTTCATGATAAAAACTATATCAACATTGCACAGACTGAGAATGATGGTGGCTGACCACCCATAGCCTTGAGATGAGCAGTTGTAGAGCAGTTATGTCAGCCTGTAATGCTAAAATATCAAGACGGTCTCTTGTTCTTCACAACCATAAAAGCAGTCATGTGAACCAGACGGAACTGTTTCATGACCTATGACAATTGCTCAAGCATGCTCTTTTTGGGTAATACATCTGTCCACCGGGCCACTTAGTATATGATCTACTCCACCTGGGAGAGTTTGGCCGCTCCTGTTTACACAATGTGTCATCTGAATGAATATAATATTCTTTTTTGTGTTTTATTGTTGCATTTTTTTCACTATTGAAAACAAATAAAACATCATTAATAGGGATGATCGAATACCTCAAATATTCGGCTTCGCGAATATCCGACGAATAGGTCACCGCTACTCGACAATTTGATGCGCAATGTAAGTCTATGGGAAACCCGAATAGTTCTGAATAGTTATTATTTGGGTTTCCCATAGACTTACATTGCGCATTGAATATTTGCGAATAGTCAAATAGCGGCGACCTATTCGGCAAATATTCGCTAAGCCGAATATTTGAGGTATTTGATCAGCCCTAATCATTAACAAAGCTTATTTTGCAGATTTGGTAAGAATCTATTAAGTATTCTGCTTTTTTCAAGTATGAGCTAAAGTATATAATATTGTTAACACTTTTGGAATCTTTTAGGGCACAATAAGCCACAAAATTGAAGAACTGGAAACACAAGTCCAGTACCAACCTTAGGAGTCTATATTTCTAAGAATCCTTTACTGACCGGCCATGAAAACTATGAAAACAATCATGCAGCCAGTTTCCTATTTATGCTGCCCATAGCTTTTGTCACCTTTTATCACAAATACCTTACATCTTAATATTATATGAAAGTTATTAACACAAAATTTGAAGAGTGAAAGGAGATAGACGTTTTCGATTGACATCACTGCTGCTGGAAAAGTAGTCGTTCCATGCTGTGGTAGTATTTAATCGAAGCTTTAATACGCATTTCAAGTTCGTAACGTACACTTTAAAAAAAAAACAAAACAACAAAAGACTAAATCTACTACATAACAACATGAGTCCTAAATAAAGAATGCACTGTTATTATGCACTTCACTAAATAAATAATAGTACAACACAACTGCCCAGGTATGGATTATATCCCCAGATCTAAAATGAAGGTACCAAATATACAGTTAAACTTCATAAGTCTTTATTAAATGCCCTTTAAATAACATAACACACAGCCATTAATGTCTCAACAATGTGAGTACCCCCTAATTGCCCAATTAGTCATTTTCCCTCCCTGACTCCCTGATGTCATGTGACTCATTAGTGTTACAAGGTTTCAGGTGTGAATGGGGAGCAGGTGCGGTAAATTTGGTGTCATCGCTCACCAACTCTCTCACAGTGGTCAGTGGAAGTTCAAGATTAGTGATGGGCGAACCCAAACTGTAAAGTTCTGGGTTCATTCACGGACCGCGAACACAGACTTCTCAGGGACGTCTGTGTTACTGTTTAAGTTTGGACACCTGGATAAAAATAAATTAAAAGTAAAGGAAAAGGGAATTAGAATGAGGATTAAAGCAGGACAATTATACTTACCGCATTTCTGCGTGACTCTCACACTGCTTCCGGGTCCGCTCATTAAACCTTATGAATATTCACTGCTTCACCCCCCCTCTGGGACAGCATCTATTGATTAGTTGCACTGACACCAGGCATCTGGGTCCCCAAAATGGAATGTAAAAAAATAAATAATTGGAAAAAATGGCATTGGGTCCCATGTATTTTGATACCCAGTATTTTGAAACCCCCAGCTGTGTTCTTTATCTTGGTTATGAATCAAAATACGAAGGACCCCTAGTGGTTTTTTATTATTATTATTATTAATAATAATAATAATTTTAAAAACGGTGTGTGGGTCCCCCCCAATTTTGATAGTCATTCAAGATTAAGCAAGGCTGGGGGCTGGTATTCTCAGGCTGGGCTATCCCCAGCCTAAAAATAGCAGCCCGCAGCAACCCCAGAATTGGTGAATCTATTAGATGCACCCATCCTGGTGCTTACCTGGCTCATCCTGATTGCTCTGGTGCAGTAGCAATTGGGGTAATATAAAGGGATAATGACAGGTGTGATTTGTCGAAAAATCACAGCTGTCACGAAGCCTTGGATTAGTAATGGGTAGGGGTCTATCAGACTCCCCCATTACTAATCGTGTAAGGAAACAGAAATGCACACAAAGCAGAGAAAAATCCTTTATTAAAAAACACCCTATTTCTCCAATTTGTTAACCCTAAAACACCCCTGCTGGTCCCACATAATCCACACCACAACGTCCCATGACAATTCTGGCTCTGCTACATCCTGAGGTCGCATATTAGAAGACATGACCTATCACTGCGGCCACAGGATACATTGATGGACCTGCAACTGTGCGAGCAGTGAAGTCAGTTTGTTCACCTAAGGTCACAACTTGCTTTTTCCATGGTACCCTAGCTGTGATCTCTGGTGAACTCATTGAACTCAATGCTGCATTACCGTATTAGGCTATGTGCGCACATTGAGTATTTGAGTATTGAGAAATTGCACCAAATCTGCATCTCCTGGTGGAAAAACACACAAAAAATGTGATGCATTTTTTTCCACCAGGAGATGTAGATTTGGTGCAGAAATTTCTGCAACCAAATACTCAACATGTGCATGTAGCCTAATTTGGTAATCCGGCATTGAGTTCAATGGAGTTCACCTGAGGTGAGTTCACCTGAGGTCACAGCTAGGGTACCATGGGAACTCACTGCTCTCACAGCTGCGGCTCCATCAGTGTGTATCATGGCTGTAGTGATAGGTCACATTTTCTAATGTGACCAAGCACTGCAACCTCAGGATGTTGCAGGGCCGGGATCATCATCATGGGTCATCCTGGTGTGGATTATGTTGGACCTGCAGAGGTGCTTTTGGGGTTAATACATTGGAGTAAGAGGGAGTTTTTTTTAAAAATAAAGGATTTTTCTCTGTGTTTTGTGTTTATCTCTTTTTACTTACACGATTAGTATTTGGGGTTCTCATCGACCCCTGCCCATTTCTAATCAATCCAGGTCAATTGAGATGAGCAAGGTAAACACCAGAATTGTCATATCTAACGGTTGTACCAATTCAGGGGTGGCTATGAGCTGCTATTTATAGGCTGTGGAGGGTCCAACAACCATGGGCCTCCCTAGTCAGAGGATACCAGCCCCCAGCTGTTTCCTTTATCTTGTCTGGGTATCAAAATTGAAGGGACCCCACACTGTTTTTTTTACTATTTATTTAAATAATTTAAAACAGCCACATGTGGTCCCAAGTATTTTGATACACAGCCAAGATAAAGCACACAGCTAGGGGCTGCAGCCTACAGCTGCATACTTTTTCTGCGCTGGGTATCAAATATAGGGGAACACATGTCATTTCTTCCAATTATTTATTTTTACACTACACATCAGGGACCAAGACAGGTTGTATGAGGACAAACAATCACAGATACTGGCACAGAAGGTGGGCGGGGGAAGCAGGGAATATTCATAAGGTTTATTGAGCGGACACAGAAACAGTGTGATGGCATGGAAACTCGGTAAGTATAATTGTCCTGCTTTAATTCCTGTTTTGCTTCCTTTTGCAGCCCCACCTAGCGCTCACTACCACCATTTTATAGCACTTAAGTTTGGGTCCCCATAAACTTAAATCGGGAGCGGGGTTCGAGCTCAAGTTCGGGTCAAGTCGGGTCCCGAACCAGACTTTTATTAAGTCTTGATAGACTTGTCGAACCCAAACACCTGCGTGTTTGCCTATCTCGATTCAAGATGGCCCATCATGGGAAAGTATTCTCTGAGGATCTGAAAAAAGAATTGTTGCTCTACATAAAAATGGCCAAGGCTATAAAAAGATTGCCCGCACCCTGAAACTGAGTTGCAGTACATTGGCCAAGACCATACTGCTTTTTAACAAGGCAGGTCCAACTCAGAACAGGCCTCGCCATGGTCAACAAAAGAAGCTTAAGGACACGTTCTCAACATCATATCCAGAGGTTATCTTTTAAAAATAGACGTATGAGTGCTGCCAGCATTGCTGCAGAGGTTAAAGGGGCGGGGGGGGGTCAGCCTGTCAGTGCTCAGACCATATGCCGCACACTGCATCAAGTTTACAAAAATGAGAGAGGTGTCCATCTGTAATGCAGTCAGACGTATGTACACATAGCAGAAAAGTTGTACCTTAAGTGGCGCTATGCCAGCACATTAATAAGCTTTGCGTCCCTCCCACAGCAAACTCAGCTCCTTGATGAATATATACATCATAGCATTGGAATACATCAATAGAAGGTCAGGATGGCAGAGTCTATACTGAAGATGTCACAGCCTCATAAGTCATCTAGAACTAAAATTTTTTGCTGTTTTATGCCAAATTTACTAATTAGACTAGACTACACAGTGTTAAAATTAGCATTCTCGCAGAATAAAAGAGAAAATCGAGGAAGTAGCTCCTAGGAGAGGTATCTATCTTATTAGTGAATGTTCAACTCTTTAACAAACCTAGCCTAAATCCTAAACACCATAAAGTGTTAAAATGCACCAAAATGTGTTACAGTGGCTTATGTTGGATGATAAATCTGTTGCATTTTTTTAGATTATTTAGTCCAAGTTTTTACTAGATATTATTTTACTTTTAACTTATAGACAACTTTTTATCCAAACTTGAGCATCCCTTTAGTAAATGTGGTAAACTTTTTCAATCTCCTAACTTCACCCCAATCTTGAGAAACTTTTTATCAGTGTCCATTGAGGAGCAAAAAAAATGTCCAAAACATTTAAGAAATGGGGTTTCTAAAGCTGGGTTCACACATAGCGACAGCGACAACAACGTCGCTGTTACGTCACCATTTTCTGTGACGCAACAGCGACCTTGTAAGTTGCTGTTATGATCGCTGCTTAGCTGTCAAACACAGCAGACGCAGCAGCGATCATAACGACACGCGTCGCTGTGCTACATGTGCAGAGAGCAGGGAGCCGCGCACACTGCTTAGCGCTGTCTCCCTGCACTCCTAGCTACAGTACACATCGGGTTAATTACCCGATGCGTACTGCAGCTACATGTGCAGAGAGCAGGGAGCCGAGCACACTGCTTAGCGCTGGCTCCCTGCACTCCTAGCTACAGTACACATCGGGTTAATTACCCGATGTGTACTGCAGCTACATGTGCACAGAGCAGGAGCCGGCACTGGCAGCGAGACTGGCGGATGCTGGTAATGAAGGTAAATATCGGGTAACCAGTGAAAGTTCTTCCCTTGGTTACCCGATGTTTATCCTGGTTACAGCTTACCGCAGCTGCCAGATGCCGGCTCCTGCTCCCTGCTCGTTTCATTTCGTCGCTCTCTCGCTGTCACACACAGCAATGTGTGCGTCACAGCGGGAGAGCGACAACCAAAAAATGAAGCTGGATATTCAGCAACGACCGGCGACCTCACAGCAGGGGCCAGGTCGTTGCTGGATGTCACACACAGCAACAGCGACGAGACATCGCTGCAACGTCACAGAAAATGGTGACGTAGCAGCGACGTCATTGTCGTCGTCGCTGTGTGTGACACCACCCTAAGTCAGAATTCTAGTTCTCGTTGAGACAAAATTGAGACTCTATCAGTAGTAGATATCTGCTTATATCTTCACTCTCAAGACATTTAAACATCTATAAATAAAACTATCAAAGTTTATCTTCTGCACTAATAAAAGGATTTACAATAGTTGACAAATCAACCAATAAAGAAAATAAATAAATCAGGGTATAAGGAAAGAAGAAAATCATTAGAGAAACATGAGAAGGAAACTGTTTGGTTTAGATACTGTATCTCTGAATATTGTTTTTTTTAGCAGATCAGGGCAATTTTTCTATCCAATTTTTTTCCAATTTATGTATGTTCTATATTGGATGTTAAAATGCACAAGTGTTTCAGGTCATTTTAATAGTGCAAATGTAAGGCCCCTTTCACACTGCGTTATGCCTTACGTTTAGTGGTCCCGTTGGAACATCCATCCGAACCGCCCATCCCCCACCCCTCAAAGCGTGTTTTGGATGCATGCACGACAAGGCCATTGACTGTAATGGAGCAGACTACGTTAGCGTGTGCTCTTTTTTGTACCATTTTGGGCATATACATTTTCTTCAGGCGTACACCAAAACGTAGTCGACTACGTTTTGGTGTATGCCTGCAGAAAACAAATATGCCCGAAAATGGTACAAAACAGAGCACACGCTAACGTAGCCTGCATCCGAAACACGCTTTGCGGGGTGGGGGAGGGGCGGATAGGACAGATAGGGACCACTAAACGTAAGGCAAAACGCAGTGTGAAGTAGCCTTAGATCTTGAAGGGTGTATTCTAGTTGTGATAGTACGTTTTGGAAGGTGATGCCTTCTTCTTGCTGCATTTATTTTACCAGTGAAACGCTAGATATTCTTCATTAGGTATGGAGGTGCTTGTGTGGTGTTGATATATGTGTAGATCTATAAATAAATGTAGCAACTGATGTGAATATTAAAATTTCAGCAATTTGTTTATCTATTTGCAGCATAGAATCTTATGTGGAAAAAAAAAGGAGATTGAAGAAAATTGAATGCGGCCACACAAATAAAATGTGATGCCCCAGAACAAACCTTGACGTCAAAACCCTAGGTCTGGCTTGAGTAACATGGTCACAATTTTTAATGGTTTATACTGAATTTCTATTCAAAGAGGACAAACAACCAGGATTTTCCTATATAAACTAAATCTAGTGCTATACTGGTGCTATCATGCTGATTCTATACATACCTTTATTTGTGAGATGGGATGTATAGTTTTTGAAATAAAGGCAAGTAAAGTTTGTGAAATTCTCTGTTACTTGTTTGATAGGTGCTACAGAATTTCTAATAGGTGGGTCGGGTTTTGCTGTTTTTTCCCGCCCCTGTTTGTCTGCTTGTCCTTCCTCCCCCCTGTCCTTCCTCCCTCCTTCCTCCTCCTATAATAACAAAGATAGGAGGAGGAAAGACAGTCAGACAGACAGAGACAAGAATAACTAGCAAAACCCAACCCACCTATTAGATATTCTGTGGCTGCTGTCAATCAAGTAACAATGCATTTCACAAACTTTACTTGCCTATATTTCAGAAACTATATAACCGATGTCACAACTAAAGGTATGTTTAGAATCAGCATGATAGCACCAGTATAGCACTGTTTTTAGTTTATATATGAAAATCCTGGTGGCTGGTCCTCTTTAATCCTTAAATAAACCTTGCAGGTATCCAAATCTTATTATGGTTGTTCACTACATACAGTTTTACCACTTAGAACTGCTGAAGTTTCAGAAATCAGACAAAAATAGTGAATGGAAGGGAAAGGGAGTGGTGCTAAATTAATTCCATTAAGCCAGTGCGTGTAACTAGAAGAAGACAGCTGCCGGGAAATTGCATAAGATTTGTCTATAAGCGTTTTATCCTGGTGAAGAAATTAAAATCTGGATCACTTGGGTATACGTCAAGCGATTTATATGTGACAAGGTAGAGCACTGTGGTGACTGTGTATTAAGGTATGTCTAGAATTCCTAAAATCAGGACGGTAAGTTTTAATTATAAAATAATATGGAACATCAGATGTCCAGATGTCAACAAATTAAGGAGAAAAAATATATATTGCAGTCAATAATGTCTGAAAATAGTTCTAGAAAACTGAATGCCAGACACTACATGGACACCTTGTCATGATTGTATCCCAGGTATCTAAGCCAGTCACTAACCATGGGCTTCATTGTGAAAGAAGGCCAAAGGATCACCCCTGATTCCTGACACTTGTACTTAAAGACACATGAATGATATAATCAGAATTCTAGGGTTTTCCATCATTAACTAAGAAAATAGTCTTAAAGGGGTTTTCCACTACTTTTACATTGATGGCCTATTCTAAGGGGTACTTTGCACACTACGAAATCGCAGCTGCGATGTCGGTGGGGTCAAATCGAAAGTGACGCACATCCGGCGTCGTTGTCGACATCGGAGTATGTGAATTGTTTTTACTATGATTACCGAGCGCAAAAGTGTCGAAATTGTATGATCGGTGTAGTGTCAGGCATTTCCATAATGTCGCTACAGCGACAGGTACAATATTGTTCCTCGTTCCTGCGGTAGCACACATCGCTGTGTGTGAAGCTGCAGGAGCGAGGAACATCTCCTTACCTGCGTCCCGGCTGCAATGAGGAAGGAAGGAGGTGGGCGGGATGTTTACGTCCCGCTCATCTCCGCCCCTCTGCTTCTATTGGCCGCCTGCCATGTGACGTCGCTGTGACGCCGCACGACCCGCCCCCTTAGGAAGGAGGCGGTTGGCCGGCCAAAGCGACGTCGCAGGGCAGGTGAGTGCATGTGAAGCTGCCGTAGCGATAATGTTCGCTACGGCAGCCATCACAAGATATCGCATGTGCGATAGGGGCAGGGACTATCGCGCTCGGCATCGCTGCAATCGGCTTGCAATGTTGTAGTGTGCAAAGTACCCCTTAGGATAGGTCATCAGTGTCTGATCGGTCGGGGTCTGACACCCTGCAGCCCCGCCAATCAGCTGTTCTCAATCTCGGTGGCAGCAGTAGGCAGCCGGAAATGCTCTGCTTCGGCACTGCTCCGGCTACCGATAGTGGTCAAGGACGGGTACTGCACATCCACCTCCTATTGATTAGAATGGGAGGTGGATGTGCAGTACCCACCGGCAGTGACCACTATCAGAAGGTGGAGCAGCGTCTGAGCTGAGAATTTCCGGCTGCCCCCAGGACCGAGAGTAGCTGATCGGCTGGGGTGCGGGGTGTCGGATTCCGGCCGATTAGACATTGCTGACCTATCCTAAGGATAGGCCATCAATGTAAATGTAGTGAACAACCTCTTTAGTATGTGTATCAAAATTATCCTCAAGTTTTGCCTGTAGGATTGCAATATTATTGAGCTAATATTAGTTAATTGAGCTTGCAGATTAAATAGGATTATTTTTCATTTACAAGTCTCTGTGCATTTTTTTAGCACTAATTTGTCTTCTTTTACTACTTCCAATAAATATGGCGTTTACCCCGAACTGTCATGACAAACTGCCAGTACTGACAGGCATACAGTTTTGGCTCGATCAGTTGGCAGCTCATCAAGCAAGGAGCTAACAGACATTGAAGGAACTCTATGCTGTGACTCATGAAACCTTTCCTATTCTTCTTTATTCGGTGGGACAAGTAATAAGGAGAGTTCAACTTTGTGATTCTCTAGCATAATCATAACCAAAGTAATAATAATAATAATTTTTTTCATTTATATAGCGCTATTAATTCCACAGCACTTTACATACATTGGCAACACTGTCCCCATTGGGGCTCACAATCTAGAGTCCTTATCTGTATGTCTTTGGAGGGTGGGAGGAACCTGGAGGAAACCCACGCAAACACAAGGAGAACATACAAACTCCTTGCAGATAGTGTCCTTGGTGAGATTTGAACCCAGGACCCCCTGCGCTGCAAGACTGCAGTGCTAACCACTGAGCCACTGTGCCAACCTAAGTAGATACAGTTAGGTCCAGAAATATTTGGACAGTGACACAAGTTTTGTTATTTTAGCTGTTTACAAAAACATGTTCAGAAATACAATTATATATATAATATGGGCTGAAAGTGCACACTCCCAGCTGCAATATGAGAGTTTTCACATCCAAATCGGAGAAAGGGTTTAGGAATCATAGCTCTGTAATGCATAGCCTCCTCTTTTTAAAGGGACCAAAAGTAATTGGACAAGGGACTCTAAGGGCTGCAATTAACTCTGAAGGCGTCTCCCTCGTTAACCTGTAATCAATGAAGTAGTTAAAAGGTCTGGGGTTGATTACAGGTGTGTGGTTTTCCATTTGGAAGCTGTTGCTGTGACCAGACAACATGCGGTCTAAGGAACTCTCAATTGAGGTGAAGCAGAACATCCTGAGGCTGAAAAAAAAGGAAAAAATCCATCAGAGAGATAGCAGACATGCTTGGAGTAGCAAAATCAACAGTCGGGTACATTCTGAGAAAAAAGGAATTGACTGGTGAGCTTGGGAACTCAAAAAGGCCTGGGCGTCCACGGATGACAATAGTCGTGGATGATCGCCGCATACTTTCTTTGGTGAAGAAGAACCCGTTCACAACATCAACTGAAGTCCAGAACACTCTCAGTGAAGTAGGTGTATCTGTCTCTAAGTCAACAGTAAAGAGAAGACTCCATGAAAGTAAATACAAAGGGTTCACATCTAGATGCAAACCATTCATCAATTCCAAAAATAGACAGGCCAGAGTTAAATTTGCTGAAAAACACCTCATGAAGCCAGCTCAGTTCTGGAAAAGTATTCTATGGACAGATGAGACAAAGATCAACCTGTACCAGAATGATGGGAAGAAAAAAGTTTGGAGAAGAAAGGGAACGGCACATGATCCAAGGCACACCACATCCTCTGTAAAACATGGTGGAGGCAACGTGATGGCATGGGCATGCATGGCTTTCAATGGCACTGGATCACTTGTGTTTATTCATGACATAACAGCAGACAAGAGTAGCCGGATGAATTCTGAAGTGTACCGGGATATACTTTCAGCCCAGAGTCAGCCAAATGCCGCAAAGTTGATCGGATGGCGCTTCATAGTACAGATGGACAATGACCCCAAGCATACAGCCAAAGCTACCCAGGAGTTTATGAGTGCAAAAAAGTGGAACATTCTGCAATGGCCAAGTCAATCACCAGATCTTAACCCAATTGAGCATGCATTTCACTTGCTTAAATCCAGACTTAAGACGGAAAGACCCACAAACAAGCAAGACCTGAAGGCTGCGGCTGTAAAGGCCTGGCAAAGCATTAAGAAGGAGGAAACCCAGCGTTTGGTGATGTCCATGGGTTCCAGACTTAAGGCAGTGATTGCCTCCAAAGGATTCGCAACAAAATATTGAAAATAAAAATATTTTGTTTGGGTTTGGTTTATTTGTCCAATTACTTTTGACCTCCTAAAATGTGGAGTGTTTTTAAAGAAATGTGTACAATTCCTACAATTTCTATCAGATATTTTTGTTCAAACCTTCAAATTAAACGTTACAATCTGCACTTGAATTCTGTTGTAGAGGTTTCATTTCAAATCCAATGTGGTGGCATGCAGAGCCCAACTCGCGAAAATTGTGTCACTGTCCAAATATTTCTAGACCTAACTGTATATACGCAGTAAACACATACAATATGAAAATATAAAGCATCAGTCATGTTCTAATACTCTTAAATGATATTCTGTGTTATTTTCCATCCAGAGCAGCATTCACAAATCTGCACACTTTAGAGCTGAAATCGTCCAGCCTTCCTTGCTGTTGTAACATTGGCATATAGTTTGGGGATTTTCATCCCAGAATATGTCACTTATACACCAAGTGCTGTATCTAATGTTGGAACCACTATCCCACAGCATCATAGGAGTGCTGCCAAAGACAAGCATTTTACCAATGACAAATAGAAGAATTATGGATAGAGCCGCAGGAGACAATATGGATTATAATTAAGGATTAGTACAAAATAAGTGAAGAAATCTAGTACAAGGGTACTCAACTATTTATGTACAGTATGTAATTATATCATATTATTAAGTGGTAGACATTTAAAGTATACTTCAAAAGAAAACTAAGTGTGTCCTATAAATATGAAACAATTAGGGAGATTAAGCTAAACGAGGCACGAAATAAAACCTTTTATACGCCTTTCACCACATTTATTATGCATTTAATACACTTTTTCTGTTGTTCAACGTATCAGAGTGGCTTTCTGATGGGGAAGATGAATTTTAAAGGGATTATCTGATACCTAAAATGTGCTTTCTAATCAATTTTTACATCCTAAGCACTTTTGTAATGAGCTTATTTATCAAATACCGTTCATTTCTCCCGATCCTGCTAATCCCTAAAGGTGTTTTCTTTACCTCTTACTTCGCTTGCTGTGATGCTTCATTTGAGAAAGTCTGAAATAGGACGTCCCCGGAGGCTGAAGCTGCACTCACTCCTCTGCAGAGTCTATCAGCCATCCTGGCACCAGACATCACCAGGGGGCGGTGATGCCATAACTCACTACATTTTCTTTCATCACCACCCAAAAGATGTCCTGCTTTCATGGCGCTAATTGAAGCTGTGGGAGAGGTGAGCACAGCACCGGCATTCTGCTTCTATATCCACCACTACAGCTTCTGTGTACCCAGATGTCATCAAGGGGCGGAGATGAAAGCAAGGTGAATGACACCAGTACCACTCCACAGCTTCTATGACCATCCTCGAATGAGTATACAACAGGAGGTAGTGATAGAAGCAGGATGGATGACACCAGCGCCACCCCACAGCTTCTATCACCATCCTCAAATAAGTATATAACAGGGGATGGTGATAGAAGTAGGGTGGATGACACCAGCGCCGCCCCACAGCTTCTATCACCACCCTCAAATGATAACAGGGGATGATGATAAAAGGAGGGTGGGTGACACCAGCGCCGCCCCACATCTTTTAGCACCACCCTCAAATGAGTATACAACAGGGGATAGTGGTAGAAGTGGGATGGATGACACCATCGCCACCTCACAGCTTCTATCACCATCCTCCAATGAGTATATAACAGCGGGTAGTGATAGAAGCAGGGTGGATGACACCAACGCCGCCCCACAGCTTCTATCACCACCCTCAAATGATAACAGGGGATGGTGATAGAAGCAAGGAGAATGACACCAGCCCTGCACCACAGCTTCTATCACAGCCATGCAATGAATAGTCGACAGGGGGCGGTGATAGAAGCAATGTGAGTGGGAAAGTTTACATTATCTAAACGTTTTAAAGTTTTTGTACAATTTTGATAAAATAGTGATAAAAGCAGGGTGGGTGACACCAGCGCCGCCCCACAGCTCCTATCACCACCCTCGAATAAGTATATAACAGGGGATGGTGATAAAAGCAGAGTGGATGACCCCAGCACTGCCCCACAGCTTCTATCACTGCCATGGAATGAATAGTCGACAGGGGGCGGTGATAGAAGCAGTGTGAGTGGCAAAGTTTACATTATCTAAAAGTTTTAAAGTTTTTGTACAATTTTTTTTCAGTATTATTTAGCTTAGGTAAAGAAGAACCTGTGATATTCCATTTGCTATATTTTCAGCATCTATTTTAGTCAGTTCAATAATCTACATATTTCTTCAACTAATATGATGTACAGTATACCCAAACATTCTTCCTAATACTTTAGTTTCCTGACCTTTTATCAATTTTTTCATGTTCATCTGGACACGCAATGTAATTGTGGCTGCAGAGTGTAAAAACGTTTTTCATTTTCACGTCTCCGCTGTGGAGATATTAGAAATAAATTTGGCACATAATAAGGTAATTTTCAATAGTGAATATTATCAAAAGGTTTTCACTAAGGGTGTGTACTTTTTCTTCCTATATAATGTTGCCCAATCATAACTAGGCAGAAATACAGCAGAAAAAAACACTCCCTACAATAGCTCAGAACAGGCTACTCCTGTATGAGATGTAAGGACAGACTGCGCTACTCTCACAGCAGACATATTACAATTATAAGTTGATCTGAGCACTACTGACATAAGTGTGATGACTGACACCATTGAGCTCTCATTTCTGGACTGGTAGTAAGGGGGGAGGGCCGTATAGCAGAGGTGATAGTAATATAAGATGAGGAGAGCTGATACAAGGTTTTGCAATATGACACAGCTAAACGCAGCCTTGTTGCCTGTTTCCCAATACTGACTGCTGTGACCCTATCAAAAAGGTGTTAGTAAGACAAAATTAGAAAATATATTTCATGCTTTTGTGCAACCAATTTAACTTGAAACATTTGCGAAAGGTTAGCATTATGAATCCTTGAAAAAGCAACCCAGAAAATGTAAGTTGACTTGTTCCATCTGATGCCTACTCCCGCCCATCACATAGAACAGGACAGGTATCAGCTGACAGCTTCTTTAAAGCACACCAATCACCAGGATTTTCCTATATAATCTAAAGCCAGTGCTATAATGGCACTATCATGCTGAGTCTATACATACTATTAGTTGTCAGCTAGGATGTATTGGTTTTGAAACACAAGCAAGTAAAGTTTGTAAAATTATCAGCTTTTTAAATGGCAGTAGCTGCCGATCCGCTGATAGCTAGCGTGAGTATTCATAGTGATTCCCGCCCCCCTGCCTGTCCGTCCTGCCCCTGTCTGTTATTTATGCTAATTCTATTATTGAATCAAGTGACTAGAAGGACCTGTGCTGATGTCATACCCATGTGACCAGGAGGGGAGAGTCCTCAGCTAACAGAAAAATAATGTTGCTTCCTGGTATCAGCTATGTTGGCTGAGGCCCCGCCCCTTCTGGTATGACATTAGCACAGGTCCTTCTAGTCACAAGGTAAAATGATTCTATAATAGAATTAACATAAAGAATAATAGATAGTGGGAGGACGGACAGGCAGGAGGGCGGGAATCACTATCAAAACCCACCCCAACTATCAGCCGATCGGCAGCTGCAGCCATTGAAAAAGTTGCTCATTTTACAAACTTTACTTGCTTGTGTTTCAAAACCTATACATCCTAGCTGACAACTAAAGGCATGTATAGAATCAGCATGATAGTGCCAGTATAGCACTGACTTTAGGTTAAATAGGAAAATCCTGGTGATTGGTGCACATTAATTTAGATAGAAAGTTATTCTAAATAAATATCAAGAATATTCACTCAAGCAGTCCAGGAATGACTATAGGATCATTATAAACAAGGTTCTTTCTTGAATAAAGTATGGGTCAGCAAAGATGCTGCCCAAACACTAACCAACCAAAGCTAACCAACTAAATCATGAGGAAATTAAAGAATTAATATAGTACAGGTGGGTAATCACAGACTAAATACAGCACTGCCACTGGTCCATAGTGACTGGGGTTTTCTTGTAATGTTTTTGTGGACACTGGAACTTGAAATATCATTAAATGTCTCAAATTAAATCAAGGAAGGGTTAATTAGAAAGAATGGAAATATGGCTTCCTTAAACAAAATGATAATATGATGAAGAAACAAAGATGCCCCAGCACAGTACATTCCCTCAATATTATGTAATGATAAGTAACTAAACATGTATTCCCACTACCCCAAAAGGCAACATTTTGGTAGGTAGCCATGGAAAAGAATACATTTTAGATGTAAAAGACATCAAACATTCTTATCTGGTGTGCAAACCCTGATGGGCGGTGTGCTGCCAACAACCATGATTCCAGAGAAGATCTCATAACCTGGCCAATACGTATTTTGCTCATTCTTATGATCAGTCATTAACTGTATGTAAGAGGGCCTGTAGTGACACTCGTCTAATCAGCCGCGTCTCTGCAAACCTCTCCTCAGCCTCTCACAATCTGGTGTTTGTACTCTTCAGAAACTTCCCTTACTAAAGTCTCAGGTGACCTCCTTAGGACTATAGGCCCAGTCACACACAACGACTTACCAGCGATCCCGAAAACGATGCGACCTGATAGTCGCTGGGAGGTCGCTGGTGAGACGTCACACAGTCAGACCTTACCAACGATGCAGGAACAATACAGGTCGCAGTAGCATAACGATCTCAGCAGTCACTGGGACCCTGTCACACAGTGTCAAACACAACGATGTGTCCTGCACAGCAGGACATCGCCTTTGAAGAAAATGGCCTGGACCATTCTGCAACGACTAGCGATCTCACAGCAGGGGCCTGATCACTGGTAGATGTCACACATAACGAGATTGCTAACGGGATCGCTACTGCGTCACAGAAACCGATCTCGCTAGCGATCTCCTTATGTGTGACGGTACCAAATCTAACAGCAGCTCCTCCCTACTGATTCTTCAAGATCTCTCTGAAGTAATTGACATGGTAGATCACCAACTTCTATCTGTTATGATCCAGTCTACTGGTCTTAAGAAAACCTGTTTTTTGGAATGCATACCGAGAGCAGCCGGATGGAGGGCCAGAGACTAGACATGAGCAAACCCGAGATACCAAACACAGACTTTACAAAAAAAAACAGAGTTTGGGTGCGGAGGTCGGGCGCTTTATGTATGAACACCACTCACACCAGCATCACTATGCTCGAATACACTCGGTGCTCAGCCCATTGCAGTGTTTCAACAACTCAGATTGGGGGTAATAAAAGCATGATCGGATATAGGGTGCTCCAAACAAAAAAAATGGAAACCCCTGTCCACCCGTCCCCGAAAGTGATCTGTTTATGGCTGTCTACATGTGGGTGGAGACCCGAACTGCCCAATTAGAGACTTCAATTCGGATTCAGGTCAAGTCCGGGTCCTAAATCGAACTTTGCTGTCACACGAAACGATCTCAAAATCGACGCATCAGCGATCAACGATATATTGTTTGACCCAGGAGGTCATTTGAATGTTGTTCGATGTTGGCAGGGTGTCAAACGGAGCAATATGTCGGCTGCTTACCCAAAATGAACAATTTTTTAAAAATGAACGACGTGTCAACGATCCACGATTTTCATCCTATTTGGGATCGTTCAGAGTCGCTCGTAGGTGTCACAGGCAACGACGTCGCAAACAATGCTGGATGTGCGTCACAGAATCCGTGACCCTGACGACATAGAGTTTATGAATATGAAGCACTACATGGCAGTAGATTTATTAGCACTCTAGTGATAATTTCCTGCTGATCAAACAGTGGTTTTAAAAAAGAAAAAAAATACAGCAAGAATTCAGTAAGTGACGCCACTGGAATCAGAGTCTCAGCACAAAATTCGGGCGACAGATTCCCTTTAATCATCATTCTTTTATTCATAAATAATTGGTGTTGAAGAAATAGTAAAATTGTTCCATTTAATTATAAAGTACAAATTAGAAAAAAAAAAAGCTTTATAGCAAATGGATAGTATGTGAATAATGTGATTCACCCCAGACGTCAGGAACCAAATTCACTGTAGGGAGAAACACAGCGTTGCTAGATTAGAGTTGACCAAACCTGCTGATTTGGGTGGTGACTGCTGAGAATCTCTTGTATATGGGGCAATCTAATGGCGCCCTCTTTGCCATCTGGATACAGAAGGAACAGACATCTTGGAATTAAACATGGCCAAACCTTTCTTCCTTAGATTGATACCTTGTTGGAGGAGATTTCAGGAGAGAGAACTGTTGACAGCCACTTAGCGTGTGGCAACCTCAAGATCTTACCGTGTATAACTCTGCAGCTGACAGCACTGATTCGGCCATCTACTATCTCTCCCAACTCCCCTATACACCTGAAAGTTCAGCTCAGCCAATTGTCCATGTGTTTTCAAAGGGAAAAATGGACAAAGCTGCTGCCAGACAGTTCTGCCAACATCTTATCTATGTAACTACAAAAGGGTAAGGCCTTAAAATTAAAATTGCCTGACACTTATATGCTCCAAGAGTCTGGAAGCTCCCAAACATATTTACGGCTACCTCATTCTGCCAATATCGTCGGGCTCAGGCGATTTTAGTATAATGTGTTTTCTGGCCTTTATCTGTACACAGTTATGCAATTTGATTTTAGTATTTCTTTTAGAGATTAGATAAGAATAGACAAAGGGATTATAAACACGTGACAATTGACTTAATTCTACGGATAAATAGTCAAACAATAATTAACAATTAGTATTTATATGGACACTAGTTATAACTGGTATAAGTATTACTGAATAATGAACGATTATTTGTTTTTCACCAATATGTCTTATAATTTTAATATGCTTATTTATAAGAGTTATATGATCATAAGCAGATGATAATAAGGATTAATATGCTTGTTTAGATGCGTATAATCTAAAGGGGGCTTTACAAGCAGCAATATCGCTAGCGAGCGTACCCGCCCCTGTCGTTTCTGCATCACGGGCAAATCGCTGCCCGTGGCGCACAATATAGTTAGGAGCCGTCACACGGACTTACCTGCCTAGCCATGTCGCTGTGGCCGGCGAACCGCCTCCTTTCTAAGGGGGCGGTTCGTGCGGCGTCACAACAGCGTCACTAAGCGGCCGCCCAATAGAAGCGGAGGGGCGGAGATGAGCAGGCCGAACATCCCGCCCACTTCCTACCTTCCGCATTGCCAGCGGCCGCAGGTAAGCTGTAGTTCGTCGTTCGCAAGGTGTCACACATAGCAATGTGTGCTGACTCGGGAAAGATGAACAACCTGCGTCCTCAACAATCAACGATATTTTGAAAAGGAACGACATGTCAACGATGGACGATTACCGTTAACGGTCGCTCGTTGGTGTCACACGCAACAACGTCGCTGACGATGCCGGATGTGCGTCACAGAATCAGAAACCCCGGCGATATATCGTTAGACACGTCGTTGCGTGTAACAGGGCCTTAAGAATATTTCTTGTACCCAAGTATTATATTTATATAAACTATTCACAAAAAGTTAGGGATATTTGGCTTTTTTTTTTTTTTTTTTTTTTTTTTTTTTTTTTTTTTTTTAACTATATTTTTATTCAAATTTTTCAATAACATAACATTGGCATAAGCGAATTCAGCATTGTAAATTCAACATTACATTGTCATGTTTGATCATCCCAAATTCCATACCAATTTTTAAAATCAATAACCATAACATGGCAAGATAAAGCAAAGGAAAGCAGCGACCCCTTAACCCATCATTCTTATCATTCCCCCCATTGAACCCTTGTGAACATGGTAATGACATACAATAAAGAAGTCCCACTCAAATCGGTTATTTCCCCCTCTCCTTTTAGTCAGCTTTCGGCCTTTCCTCCCCCACCTCCAAGCCATCCAATGTATCCTTCAATTTTTCAGTATGATACCAGACTGTGTCTTTGAAAGGTGACATAATCCTGACTATCTCCTCCCGAGTACAATAGGCCAGTATGAATTTCTTCCATTTGTTAAAGTGCTGTCGTATTCTATCCGCCCTCCTTTCTGCATCCAATCCTTCTATTTCAAGAAGATGCATGAGCTGACCCAAGATCTCTTCAATCGCGGGGACCCTAGACTCCAACCAATTTTTTAGTATCGCTCTCTTGGCTGCCAGAAGTATCACATGTATAAGTCTGGGTGGGTTAGTCATCTTCCCTTTGGTATCGTTCCCCTCCTCCCAATGGTGAAAAATAGCGAACCCAGGTGAGAGCCGAACTTCAAGACCCCACACCTTTTGTATACAACTTTTGATCTGTGACCATAATGGACTCAAATGGGGGCAGGACCACAACCCGTGAAGGAGATCAGTTCCAAAACTCTTACACTTAGGGCAATACGTAAGCCTGTCTGGCTTTGTTGCTGATGGAGGGAGATTAAAACCATAAATTGCCTTGTGCATAATTCTAAATTGGGTTTCTCGCCAATTCTCATTTAAAATTGATTTACGAAGAGCATTCCACCCTCCCCTAATTTTTACCCCCATAGACGGGTCTTCAAATTGTTTTTCCCAAGATTTAAATAAACCTTCTGGGTGCTGTCCTATTAATAGATCACGCATGGCTCCATAAAGAAAAGAGATAGATGATGAAGTTATTGAGTTCTTTACCAGACAATCAAAAGAGTTAAATACTACCTCCTGGGTCACATCATGCAACTGAGTCATAATACTATATCTCACTTGGTCATATTGGATTACTTGGTTAGGCCCCAGGCCATACTGCGCTATAATTTCGTCTCTACTCAACCATCTAGGCTCTGAGGTGTGCAAGAGATGAGCAACAGTCCTTATACCCCGCACCTTCCACTCTTCAAACAGCTTATTGCTTGTCCCCTGCACAAACTCTGGATTCCCCCATATAGGCAAGTATTTGGATATTTTATGGGGAAGTTTGTAGTTTTTCCTCAACGCCTTCCACGCTGCAATCGTGTCTTTAAATAAGGAAGAGTGCTTGATTTTCACTGGGAGATTAGCCTGCCTAGTATGAAGTAATGCCACCAGATCCCAAGGTTGTGCATAGTCTCTCTCAAGCTCCAACGCTGAATAATGCCTAGAGCCTTTAATCCAATCCAATATATATCTAGTCAAACAGGCTATATTGTAACCCCGAATGTTCGGCAAACTCAGACCTCCATGAACCTTAGATGCCATCAGCTTCTTAAGCCCTATACGAGGGCGTTTCCCCCTCCAAATGAAGTGTGAAAAAGCTCTATTTAGCTGGACAATATCTTTATGCTTGAGAAGCAGGGGAAGTGTTTGAAGATGATACATTAATTTTGATATCGACATCATCTTAATTAGGTGGACTCTACCAATTATGTTCAATGGAAGGTCGTGCCATCTTTTAAGATCTTGCTCTATTTGGCTCAGAAGGGGTGGATAGTTTAGACTATAAAGGGTTGCCGGAACCTTACCTATTTTAACTCCCAGGTATGTGATATATGACTTAGCCACTGTAATTCCTTCAAAAGGGTTCTGCTCCCGTGTTTGAACATTTGTCCCTCCCAGGTATAGGAGCTCGCACTTTGACGCATTAATCTTGAAGCCTGAGTACGCTCCAAACTCTCGCAAAATTTGTAAAATCTCGGGGACCTGCTGAGCTGGATTCGAAAGGAAAAGCAAAATGTCATCCGCAAAAAAAGCTGACTGAATTTGTCTATTATTTACAGAAATACCCTGGAAGGTGCTATGTGTAGATAACAATCGTACCAATGGTTCCAGAGCCAGATTAAAAAGTAATGGGGAAAGGGGGCAACCCTGTCTGGTTCCTTTCAGTAACGGAAAAGGGGCTGACAGATATCCTGGAATGTAAACTTGAGCCTTCGGATTTGTGTAAATTTCTCTAATGTAGGTATAAAATGACCCCGAAAAACGCATTTCATCTAGAACTCTATAAAGCCATGACCACTCAATATTGTCAAAGGCTTTCTCGGCATCTATTGTAAGCAAAGCGGGAGATTCTCCTTTCAGAGGCCGAAGGTTAACCCTATCCAGGACAAGAAGAACTTTTCTAATATTTAGTGTCCCTGATCTTTTCTGAATGAAACCGGCCTGTGCTGGGGAAATCAGTTGGGGAAGAATTATAGCTAGACGATTTGCCATAATCTTTGACATTATCTTCATATCTAGGTTGATAAGTGATATGGGCCTATACGAACCCGGCTCCTTCGGGTCCTTCCCCTGTTTAGGGATCAATTTTATATATGCCCGGTTATTATTTTGGAAAGACGCATTACCGTCTAGTATGCTATTATACAGCTCTAGTAATGTAGGTAAGATCTCTTCCTTTACTGTTTTATAGAATTCTCCCGTAAATCCGTCAGGGCCAGGGGCTTTATAATTATGCATGGAGTTGATTGTCCCCAATACTTCTTCCCCCGTAATTTTGGCATTCAGAAAAGTGCGATGCTCTTCTGTGAGTCGAGGTAGTGTCACTTTAGATAAAAGATTATTATCAGGAAATTTGTCTCGCTTTTCCGACGAATAAAGGTTTCTATAATACGTGCCTAAAGTCTCAATTATTGTCTTAGGGTTTTTGTGTATCTCCCCCTTTTGATTTTTTATTTCCATGGGTCCCTGAGTTATAATCCTATTTTTCGCTAAGTTGGCCAGTATTTTCCCTGCTTTATTTCCAAAGCGATGTAATGTAGCTTCTTGCATTGACCTAGCCATTTGTTCCCGTTTTTCCGCCCACTCATTAAAAGCTCTTTGGGCTATTACCCATCTATCTCTATGGTCCCTATCAGGATGCTTTTGAAAAGAAGTATATGCTTCCCTCAATTTATGGGAGGTTTCAGTAAATTTAAGATGAGCCTTTTTCTTCAAATAGGAAACATGTGCTATCGTTCTGCCCCGTAATACTGCCTTCGCCGTGTCCCATAATAACATAGGTGTGTCTTTATGTTGATCATTATGTACCATAAATTCCGTCCACCATTCCTTTAATTTCAAGGAAAAATCTTCGTTATCTTTAAGGAAGGAAGGATATCTCCACAGATAGTCCGTTCCTCTGGGATAAATGTTTGCTAGGTCTAGCACCACCGGGGCATGGTCAGAAATCACCAAATCCTGGATAGTAGCTGAGTGGAGCGCACGTACCAGGTTCCCTGAAATAAGAAAGTAGTCAATGCGAGACCAGGAGCTATTAGCATGTGAATAGTGCGTAAATTCCCTATCCTGAGGGTGCAGTAGTCTCCACGCATCCCATAAGGCCGTGGCATTTAACAGAGGACGCATAACTTTATCATGGCCGCGCGGTACATTTGGGGGGCCTTTAGCATTTTTCCTGTCCTCTAGCACAGATACCACCGAGTTGAAATCCCCCCCAATTATTAGATTAAAATGGGCATGTTCTAAAATTTTGGCCTCAAGTCGTTGAAAGAATGATTTGTTGTTTTCGTTCGGGGCATAAATATTAAAGATTTTATAAATTCCTCCAGGTATCTCCACTGAGATCATCTGAACCCTACCTTCCGTGTCCGCATATGTTTCCAGGACTTGATGTTGTAATCTCCTACTTACTAATGTAATAACCCCTGCTTTCCTTTTAACTGAAGATGACCCATAGACTCCTCCAACCCACAATTTCCCCATCCTCTGCATGTCTGAACCTTCCAGATGAGTTTCCTGAAGGAGCGCAATGTCCGGTTTGAGGCGATTAAGGTGGCGTAATATCTTAATTCTTTTTTGGGGGGAACGTAACCCCTTAACATTCCAGGTGACTATTCTCATAAAGCACATGTAACAAATGGAAATCCTGCCTTTCGTTTACCATGTTTTTGCTGCCCTCCCTTGCCAAAAAAAAAATTCAACCAATTAGACAATTGAACATAGTGCTCACTTGCAATAGTGAGAGTAGTAGTAATAATAATAACTCTGTGTAAAATCTTTGCTACTTCACTTGAATCCAAAATCCCCAAACATTTCAAACATCTCCCTCCCCTCCCCCCCCAACTATACCATAATACTCAGACTTCACTTTTTTCTGATCATTTTCCAAGCTCAGTCAACCTTATACTTATAGCGTTTAACCAATATAAAGGAGTGTCCCACCTACAAAGAAAGAGAGAGAAGGAAAAAAAAAAAAAAAAAAAAAAGTTCTCTTTCCTTTCCTCCGCCTCAGATTTCTTGAACTTTTTCCACTGCGGCTTCTCCAGCCTAAATCAAAAACAGGTGTCCCACCTTGAACTTTACACATCCGACATTTGTCTATTTGTCTCAGGTTCCCTTAAGTTCCTTGTTTTGCTGTCTCCGGTCCTTCGGGGAAGCTGTAGCGAGCTTCACAGAGCTCCCTTTGGTCACTCTCTGGTTCGGTGAGTCGTTGCGCCCTGGTCCTGGAGAATTCCTGAGGTCACGAGGACTGCTGATCCGCTCAATAAAGGCCTCTGCCTCCTTTGGACTTGAGAAAGAATTGTAGGATCCATCCTGATGTCTGATAATCAACGTTGCCGGGTACTTTAACTGGAAGCGTATATTTCTCTTAAATAAGGCAGAGCATATGTCTGAGAATGCCCTCCGCTGCCGTGTGACCTCCGCAGAAAAATCCTCGAAGAGCAAGATGCGCGAGCCTTTCACCTCCAAGGGATGTTTCAATTTCTTGTATGCCTGTAATATTTCCTGTTTATCGGAGAAGTCCAAGTATTTCATTATGACTTGTCTTGGGCGTCTGTTATGTTCACTCTCATCACCTCTCCTTGGCGGACCAATGCGGTGCACCCTTTCCACTTTTCTCCTTCCTGCTACTCCCAGGGTTGTAGGAATAGTGGATTCACACAATGTACGTAGCTCACCAACCGGGTATGTTTCAGGCAGGCCGACAATGCGCAAATTGCTTCTTCTGGAGCGGTTCTCTAGATCGTCCACACGGTCCCTCAGGGTCAGATTCTCCCTAGCCAGACGCATGACTGTAGTGTGGTCAGAGCTGAAGTCCTCCTCTAACGTCGACATTTTGGTTTCCATAGCCGCAACCTGTTCCACCGTCTCATCAAGTTGGTTCTGTATGGCACTGAGAGCTTTTGCTATTGATGCTTTAATTGTAGCGGAGATGTCAGGTAGCAAACGATTGGCGACTTCATCAGCCAGACGCTTATAATCCATACCCTCCACTGTTTTGAATACATCCGGGGTCCCCGGGGAATCCTCCATCTCCATCTGATGAGTATTTTCAGGTGACCGAGGGACACTTAATTCTGTATGGGCAGTCACAATCTTTTTTTCACACTGTACGCTGGATGTATGAGGATTTTGTGTTTTGGAGCTGCTGCGCAGCAGGTATCTTTCCATCAAATAGTGAATGAAGGGACGTAAGTTTTGACACTGATTTAGTGTGGGTTGTCAGACAAATCTTGATTCTGCTCCCCCTTTTGTTTATTCTCACTTTCACCCCTTTCTCCCCCCTGCCAGAGTTATATGAATTCTCACTGTCCTGAAACTTTGCAGGGATGTATGTTTAAACTTCCCTCCTTCAGCTTCTTTCACTTTCTCCAGAGCTTTGCACTGAGTCTGTATGCCTAGAGATTCAGCTCCTGCTTATGCACAGGTCTGGACAAGATGGGGGAAGGGCCCAGGGATTCCCAGCTTTTTAACTCTTAGCTCTTTGCAGAACTTGTCAGTAGCGTGTTGTTTGCTGCTGATATCTTATCAGGACTCCAGGAGATTTATTATTCTGCTGCCGGTTAACTGCTTAGTGCTGGGGGAGTGAGTGCAAGGTAAGCTGCGTCCTGCTCTCTGTGTACAGATCTGATTTTAGTGCAGGGCAGGCTCCGGCGCCATCTTTATCACGCTGCCAGATCTTGAGAGGGAGGGGGAGAGCGAAATTCACCGCGCTGTTTCAAGTAATTATCTCCACGGCTCCCCATGAACTTCCCTGCATGTAGCAACTTCACTCACCGGTGGAATGGAGCGGGGGAGGCTGGTGGGTTGTCCGGTATATATGTCAGAGCTGCAGGGAATGACAGAGCTCAGGCGTCCTGTGTCCTACATGATCAGCGCAGGAGCCGGAAGTCTCGATATTTGGCTTTTGGTGTGAAATTTCAGAATGATCCTAAAATAAACTCCAACTTTTTCAATTAAACTTAATGTAACCTTTTCTAAACTTTTGGATGCTCATGTCCAACTGTTCAATGTTTCACTACTTTTTTCACAACTTGCTGTTCTCTAACAAGGAGTTTAATTGCAAAATTCCCAACAGGTGTTTGATCCATGAATCGCCCAATAAATTTCAGGATTCAGATGAAATTGGTAAAGAGTCCTCATCATAGTGTTCACTTTTTAATATCATTAGACCAAGATAACAAGTAACAATCGATCAGCAGTACCTTGCCATTGTGAAGTTTCAATCTGGATGTTCTCAGACGGAAATGGCCACTGAGCTTAGAGCATCACAGAGTGTCATGAGCAGGTTGTAAAAGAGATACAGAGAGACAGGAATAGTCACAGAAAGCCATAAAAGTGGACGTCCCCTGGCCACTTCCCACTCTAATGACCACTTTTTGTGAATAATGTCCTTCGGAATCGGATGATTCCACACAACTGTAGGCAAATTTAAGGGCGGTAAGAGGCCCCACGTGTTACGTCAGAGCATTTGAAACAGTTTACATCAGCGTGGTCTGCGTGCCAGATGACCTGCAAGGGTACCTGACTACAACACCAGGCAAAGGCATTGTCTTGCTGGATGAGGGACCAGTAGATCTCAGTGCTCTGTTCACTCATGAAAGTTAATTCACAAGGAACAGAAATGATGGCCACCAATGATGTTGGAGACATCAAGAAGACTGCTATGTGTGATGCCCTGGCAAAACCAGGCAGTCACAGAAAGAGTTAATCCTCCGTGGCAGCTACACAATCCGAACACAGATGTACACCAGCCAATCAGGCCCTACTCACCCCCTCCCCAGGAAAAAGGGAGGGGGGTGAGAGGACTAAGGAAGTGGAGAGAGTCTTTAGTTAGTTTCAGTTGTGCAGTAGTCAGTGAAGCATTGACAGGGGAAGCTTGGAGCTCTCCGGGAAAAGGTGGTAGCCGGGGTTGGAGCCATGGACTACCGGACTAGGTGGCTGTGAGGGCCACAGGCGATGGAGATCCGGTCACGGGGATCCTGTGGCGACCGGGACAGGGTTGTAGCCCGCCGGTGCTGGGAGAGGGACCCGATCCGGAGGCCGTTCAAACAGACTAGTCCAAACAAGAAAGAGACAGACAGAGAGTGTGGAAAGAAGGGCCCTGGCTATACATCTGGGTGTGGGACCCGAAGACACCTGCCAAAGGTGACCGGCCATTTGGCAATTTGGTTGACAAAACAGACTCTGTGTTTCCTGACCCTACACATGAAAGCAGCCTCATCCAACACCAGGACAACAGAACTGTAAGCGTGCTGATCTCTGCAAGCCCTGCCACCACCACAACTCCCAATTGGGCCCCAGGACTACAACTCCCCTACCCGTGGAGGGGATCCCACCTTGCTGCCCCCACACCATCAGTCCCGGTCACGGTCCTCAGACGCAGCGGCGGTGCCACCATCTCATCACCGCAACCCACGGGTGGCGTCACAGACAATCTCCCTTTACATATTCCCCTTTTGTTGTGGAGCCTGGGATCACAGACTGGGTCACGCCATCATGATACCTCTAGAAGCGACCCCATTGGCCCGGTTCTGACTACCCCCTATGTTTGGGTGACACACTATGCATCAGCCACTGATGTCACATGATGAGCCTTTGGCGGTGGAGGTGTTACAGTGTGGGAACTGGGCAGGTGTGTCTAGTCAATATAGAACTGCCCTACACTTTGGTGTACAGTGACAAGCCCCTACTAATTGAATAACATCATTAATTCAGTCAGTGTGCTTCTGCATGACCAACATAGGCCTAAGTTCATCTTCATGGATGACAATGCTTCAGCTCATTGACGTTGCATTATCAGGGAATGGCTGCTGGATACTGGAGTACCTTAAATGGAGTGGCCTGCACTTTCTCCAAACTTGAATCTCATAGAAAACCTATAGGATCAGTGAAGTCACTGTGTGGAGGCCGTAACTCTGTACCCCACAACCTTAATGACTTGAGGGCCACTCTTCAAGAAGAGAGGGATGCCATGCCTCAGCAGACATTAAATATACTTATGGAGATGTCATTGTCAAGCTGGAACTGATACTCAAGGCCACATGACAAGTTATTGAGACATTGACATTTTGGGGGCATACCCACCACTGTTGTTGGCTTTTCTTTCAATAAATTGTATGAAATGAGGAAATCACCATTGCACGCGACTACTTAAATGCTCTACTGTCATAATAAAATATTACTGTAGTGATGTAGTTTTATGTTTCCCATAAATTTCCCCTGAAAGGCAAACATCCCTAACTTTTTATCCGTAATGTATATATCCATATTATGCAACAGCATTCACCTCCACAAGCTGAAGCATGACAGAGTAAAGTCTGGCTCTCAGAAACTCATTCGGTTTGGTTTGCTAATGGTTATAAAATGTAGGTAAAAGATTAATGGATAAATACCTGGCACATCAATGATAAAGGTCTTTGTAGTTGCCTGAGTTGCTTAATATGACAATAAAGGTCAAACAAGTAATTAAACATCTCTTCTAATGTGGATGATTTAAGGAGGGAAGAGGGTTACAGGACTGAGCTTACATAGTGCTCCAGACGCTGGAATCTAAAATGGGTAATACAAGCAGAAAATGGGTTTCTGATTACCATTTAACAATGTTAAAAAAAGAAAGAGTATAAAAATGTTGATGTACATGGTAACGCATTTTTACGTCTATGTACACCTAGCCACATTTTATTTTTATGAGGTCTTTGCTATAAAATTAATTTGGACATCAATAGATTGGTAGAAAGAGACATTTAAAGCGGTTGTTCCATAAAGAGAATGTTTGTCTATATGCTATACCTAGGGTATAAAGACCGATTTACACGCTGCGATATCGTTACCGATATCGCTAGCGTGCGTACCCGCCCCCATCGGTTGTGCGACACGGGCAAATCGCTGCCTGTGGCGCACAACATCGCTCAGACCCGTCACACTACTAGCCTAGCGATGTCGCTGTGACCGGCAAACCGCCTCCTTTCTAAGGGGGCGGTTCGTTCGGCGTCACAGCGACGTCACTAAGCGGCCACCCAATAGAAGCGGAGGAGCGGAGATGAACAGGACGTAACATGCCGCCCATCTCCTTCCTTCCTCATTGCCGGCGGCCGCAGGTAAGCTGAGGTTCCTCGTTCCTGCGGTGTCACACATAGCGATGTTTGCTGCCACAGGAACGACGAACTTCATCGTACACGCAGCAGCAACGATAATTGGTAATAGGTGGGCATGTCACTGATTAGCGATTTTGAACGTTTTTGCGACGATTCAGAATCGCTCAAAGGTGTCACACGCAACGACAACGCTAAAGCGGCCGGATGTGCGTCACAAATTCCGTGACCCCAACGAGATCACTTGAGCGACGTTGTAGCGTGTAAAGCGGCCTTAAGGCATTATAGAAGTGAGTGACCCCCTCAGGACCCGCCTCTATAAGCCATAATGAAGAGCTACCCTATACAAGCAGGTCTTAATTTGGTGACCTTCTATTAGAAAAATGTATATATGAATGGCGGCCATGTAACAGAATATTGTCTCGTTGGAATTGGCTTTCTATGCAAAGTCAACTGTTTCTAGTAGTGACCAAAGTGGGACTTGGGAGATTAATCCTGAAAGACGTTGTCATTAAATGGTAGTCGTCATTTTAATTTCTATTTTATAAATCGATAGTACAAGCGAAATTAAGAAATTTTGCAATATAAGAAGTTTCTTCTTTCTCCTGGATTGATCATTCATTCTCAAAATTCTCAATTCCTAAGTAAAATATGAAATCAGTGAACACAAAATGTTACGATACTGAGTAGAAGGTGGCAGTAATAAGACGGGAGGAGAAGGCAGGAGCTCTAATTCTAGCTCTGCATAGCGTGTTTTTCTAAAAATAAAACCTCGTCCAAAAATTAGCCCTAGCAGGAATTTTCAGCATTTTTGATGTAAGGCGTAAATATAAGCCCTACCCCGAATATAAGCCCTAGTCGCAGTTCAATAATGAATTGTCCATGCAGCTAAAAAAGTTAAAGAATACTACAGAACACTTCATTATAGAAAGCAGACACCCCCAAAAGAGAGAAGAAAGAAGAAAGAAGCCCCGCAATCATACTCACCAGACACAGAACGGGAGGACTTGCAGCATAACGCACACCCATACACATCAGATTGCACACATACACACACACACATAAATCAGATCACACACCCACAAACATCAGATCACACACCTACACACATCAGATCACACACCCACAAACATCAGATTGCATACCCACACATATCAGATCACACACACATCAGATCGCACACCCACACACATCACATCGCACTCCCAAACACATCAGATCACACACCCACACACAGCAGATCACACACCCATACACATCAGATCGCACACACAAAAACCCATCAGATTACACACCCATACACAGCAGATTACACACTCACACACATCCGATCACACAGCCACACACATCAGATCGCACACACAATCACACATCAGATCACACACCCGCACACATCAGATCACACACCCACATACATCGCTCTCACACACTCACCACATCCAGCGATACTGACACAGCAGTGCGTTGGAACGCATAGAGGATCTGCGGTTAAACGCATTTTTACGTTCCACCGCCAAGATCTCCATGCGTTCCACTGCGCTGCATCTCATATTCCACTGCTGGGTGGAAGCAGTCGGTATTTCTAGATGTGGTGACTGTATGTCTGCGATCAGATGTGTGTGTGATCTGATATCTGTGTTGTATGAGTATGAGTGTGTGTGTGTGTGTGTAGTATGATGTATGTGAGAGTGCTGGCCATCAGCAGGGGAGGACTGCGTGCAGCATATCTGCTGGGAGCACCCACCAAGGATTGTATGAGGACCTGGAAGCCATGCAGACATCTGGGGTCTGGTAAGTATGAGTCAAATGGAAAGGAGGAGTCTGCTTTTTTGGGGGGGAAACGTACCCCCAACCGTGTTTCCCCAAAAATAAGACCTAACCGAAAATAAGCCCTAGCACCTAAATGCAGTATATCTTTAAATCATTGATAGTTCTGTTCCTTTGAACTTTAAATCTGCTGCATAGATATAGACTGGGAAAGGATGTCCAACAAACTACCAGGTCATTTTTATGGTGAAATGAACGCTGTAAATAAATAACCCAAAACAAGAAATGCAATATTCTTCCTACTTTGCCACAGTTTGATTTTTCCTGTTTTCCATTACATCATATGATAAAGTGGACGGTGTCTTTCGACAGTCAAACTTCTGTCGCAAAAAAACAAGTCCTCACACAGCTATATTGACAGTGAAATAGTTAAGTCCCACTCACCAAGTATCACTAATAGACCTATAGAAGTCCAGGATCTCCAACACCCATCGGCTGGGTCAGTAGTACATGCATTTCAATAGGGAAAAAAAGGTTGAAGTTCTCAGTTCATTAAAATTTTAAAATTTTCTTTCGTTCTTAAGGTTAAGACTATTTACAGAGTCGAAACGCGTCAACGTGGCTACCATGTCCTAATGAAGTTTTAATCTGTTTCATGGAATAAAGAAAGAAGGAAATTAATGAACTGAAGACTCCGACCTTTGTTACCTATCGAAAGAAAGTTAGTTATGACTCTTGGAATAAAGGTGGGAAAATTAAAGTACAAAAATGAAAAATTGGCCAGTCCTTAAAGGGTATATCTTGGACTTCTTAGGTTCCCCGCTGCCCAACTGAGGGAGCTGGATATCAACCAGCATGACGTCGACTGTCCCACACCGTCTACAGAGCAGAGTCGAAAGGAAGCCTCTGCTCTGTTGATGCAACGTCAGTTTAAGCAGCTGAGTTGCCAGCAGGAGGGTTCTATGACCAAACTGTGCCGGTGAAGAATGGCGCCTGGTCTCACAGGCAGGTAGCTAGCAACTACTTGCCTCTTAGTGTCTGGGCACATTTTTTTAACCCTATCACCCTCGAGCCTGGTTTTCACCTTGCGACCAGACCATTTTTTTCAATTCTGAACAGTGTTTATTTATGAGATAATAAAAATAGAATGGTTTATCGGATCCCAGTGATTCTGAGACTATGATTCATGACACATTGTACTTCATGTTAGTAGTAAATTTAGGACAATTTTATTTTGGGTTTATTTTTAAAATATCAGAAATGTTGCGAAAATTTAGCAATTTTCAAACTTTTAATCTTTATACTCTTAAACCAGAAAGTTATGTCACACAAAATAGTTACTAAATAACAATATACCACATGTCTACTTTACATCATCACCATTTTTTTTGAAACATCATTTTTTTTTTATTACAAAGTGAGACGCATTAAACGTTTATCCCTAATTTTTCCTGCAACATTTCCAAAACCATTTTTTTAAGGACCAAATCCCATTTGAAGTCATTTTGAGGGGCTTATGTGACAGAAAATACCCAAACGTGACACCATCCTAAAAACTGCACTCCTCAAAGTATTCAAAACCACATCCAAGAAGTTTATTAACCCTTCAGGTGCTTTATAAGAACTAAAGCAATGAGGAATGAAAACACTAAAATTTTACTTTTTCCCTCAAAAATGTTCTTTTAGTCCAAAATTTTGCATATTCACAAGAGTAGCAGGAAAATAAGCACCATACAATTTATTGTGCAATGTCTCCTGAGTACACTAATACCCCATATGTGGTTGAAAAATACTGTTTGGGTGCACGGCAGGGCTCGTAAGGAAAGGAGTGCCATTTGACTTTTAGAATGCAAAATTGGCTGGAATTGTTAGCAGATGCCATGTTGCGTTTGGAGAGCCCGTTATGACTAAACAGTGAAAAAAAAAAACTACAAGTGACCCCATTTTGGAAATTAAACCCCTCTGGGAATTCATCTGTGAGTGCAGTAATGTTTCAACTGCAGTGAATGTTGCTATTTCTATTTCTACAGAGCTATTTGGTAGCTTGGTTTAGCAGGACAAGATGATATTTTCCACTATACAATTTTTATTTATATGCGACTTTTTTATCGCTTTTTATTCCACTTTTTTTGGCAATATGATGAAAAAGCATACATTTTTTGCTGCATTTTTTCTTTTATTTTTTTTTTTCTCGATGTTCACTGAAGGGGTTATTGTAAATAGTGTGAGAGGTTTATAGATCGGATTGTTCCGGATGATGGCATTACCAAATATGTGTACTTTTTTGTTTATTTTTTTTCTTAAATATACGTATTTATTGGTATAATTTTTATGTTTACTTTTTGCTTTTTATTTTGTGATTTTTTTAAAAAATATTTTCACAATCTTTTATAACTTAGTTACTATATGGGACATTAACTTTTATTACTCTAATCACTGCTATAATCCATTGCCATGCACCAGCATAGCAATGGATTATACCTGTCAGTTTTGCACTGACACAAGTGTTTTATACTATGTTCCTAACCTGGTCTTAAGGGGGTGTTACACGCAGCGATATCGCTAGCGATATCAGTGGTGTAAGCACCCGCCCCTGTCGTTTGTGCGTCACGGGCAAATCGCTGCCCGTGGCACACAACATCGTTAGGAGCTATCACACTGGACTTACCTGCCTAGCGACGTCGCTGTTGCCGGCGAACCGCCTCCTTTCTAAAGGGGCGGTTCGTGCGGCGTCACAGCAAAGTCACTAAACGGCCACCCAATAGAAGCGGAGGGGCGGAGATGAGCGGGACATAACATCCCGCCTACCTCCTTCCTTCCGCATTGCCGGCGACCGCAGGTAAGCTGTTGTTTGTCATTCCCGGGGGTGTCACACATAGCGATGTGTGCTGCCTCGGGAACGACAAACAACCTGCGTCCTCCACAATCAACGATTTTTTAAAGATAGACGATAAGGTGAGTATTTTCCATCGTTAACGGTCTTTCCTTGCTGTCACACGCAGCGACATCACTAACAATGCCGGATGTGCATCACGGAATCCGTGACCCCGGCGATATATCGTTAAATATGTCGCTGCGTGTAACGCCAGCTTAATAGTCTTGCCGTAGCTGGGTGACCCGGAGGTTGTCATAATGTCCTTGGGTTGCCATGGAAACGATCGAGCCCCCGTGATCATGTTGCGGGATCACAATCGCTTGGGAGTGGAGTGCACTCCTCTCCCAGACTCTTAAATGCTGTGATCACTATTGAGCATAGTATTTAGGGGGTAAAACAGCCCAGGGTGGTTGCAGGCACCACTCCTGGCTATGAGAGCCAGGTCTTGGTTTCTACAACTCCTGTATTTTCACATGAAAGCCATGATGTACCTGGTATGTCATCGTTCGGGAACATCATGTCAATCATGACGTAAGTCATATTATCCTCAAGGGGTTAAAAGTCCCAGATATACCATTTAAGGGGTTAACACATCCAATTGTGGGACTTATTATTATTCCAATATCTATTAATCAAAATGTACTAGTTCATGGGAAAAACCCTTTAAATTAAACAATTCTGTCTTCCTCTTGTAATACAAGGAGGAGCTTAGCAGCTCACTGTAGACTGTTTCTACAATGAACTCTAGTATACAACAGTATATCTTAAGCTCCCCCTAGTGGTGGTTATAGGCAGTTAATAATTTAACGGTATAAGGGTATTAAATCAGCAACTTTGTGCCAAATTGTAAATAAAAAGTTACAGATTTAATTTTCTGTTTTCTGGGATGCAACTCTTAAATACCCGTGGCCCATTTTCTAACGCCAAATAAAATTGAGGACTGGCTTATTGAAGGTTAATCTTAATAAAACTCCCCTGTAATCTATTCTAGTCTTATTCTATAAGTTTAACAAAGGTCTGGCTGCTAAAAAGAAATTAGTTAGCATATATTAATTAATTCACCGATGTGTTATCACAAAATGATCTGTTGTTTAAATTCGCAAATTTGTATTTTTTTATATATTTATGAATTATTTCTTTATTTTAAATGCCTGGGGTTTCTTTACACAATATTTTTTTTTTATTATTATTATTTTTTTTAAAAAAGACTTTTTTTTTAGTTTACACAATGATCAGAGGAGCTATTTTAGACTCATAATTCCTGTCCTCTTGGGAAAAATTTGCAACAGGCTCTTTATCATCAGAGGAAGGACCACAAGACAGGTAACACAGCTGATAACATAGTATTCACCAATCACAATATTTGATGATGATGATGATACAGCACCCCCTCTTTGAAAATATCCATTGCACACGCTTATTAGATGCTTCAATACAAAAAATAGGGTCAAGTTCTATTCATTGCTGCTAATGTACATGAGAATTTAGTGAAATAACAGGAAGTGAAAGTCTAAAGCCTGCTTTACACGTTGCAATTTCGCATACGATCTCATATGCGATTTGCAACGTCGTATGTGGCACGTTCAATTTGTTGAACGTGCCGCACCAACGATTAACCCCCGTCACACGTACTTACCCCTCCATATGACCTCGATGTGGGTGGCGAACGTCCACTTCCTGGAGTGGGAGGGACGTTCGGCGTCATATCGACGTCACGCGGCAGCCGGCCAATAGAAGCGGAGGGGCGGAGCTATAGTTAGCCATAGCCTTCAGTAGCTGTCATGAAATGTTTGTTCAGATGACAGTCATTCTTCTAAAACCCCTGTAGAAGGGGGCTTCAACCCGTCATGTAAATATATAGTTATATCTGTTGTTGAATATAGTAACTACATATGTGAATTCTAATATTGTAGGTAGCAGAGCTGGATTAGCGCACAGGTCTGTGATAGGAGACCACCTACTGGCCGGGTCAGAGTAGTAGCGGACCCATCCCGGAGCAGATGTTGGTCGCGTAGGGTTAAGGCAATGGAAGAGAGGTGGGACAGTTGACAAGAGGTATGGTTAGCTGGATGGGCTTCAAGGGGTGCCAGTTCTAGATAGAGCTCAAATAAGAGAAGACATGACCCTCGTTTCAGGGCCAGACAGGGAACACTGGGGTAACCTCAAGAGTTTCGGAGCCTACAGGTCACCCCGGAGGGCTTAGATAGTCGTGCAACTTAAGAGCCATCGGGGTCTTGCAGCAGACACAGGTGTAAGGAAGAGGGGGAACATAGACACCAACAGCTTGAGGACGAGGTCCAAGTTTAGAGGGACAGACTGAGAAAGAGTGCCCAAGAAACAGTAGAAACAAAACCAGGAAGAGTTGAGGCCACGTCTGTCATAGCAGTGTGTAGGATTAACTGAACAAGTTTGGTTGCCAAGTGAACTCTTGTGTCATTATTTTGTCTACAACATCTATGACAAGGACTGGCAGTGGGATGATGGACACCAGCCTGAAGAAACCAGTAAGTGTCATGCACCTCACCTGAAGTCACACCTGTATATGGAGTCTCCTTGGCAAAAAATAATAATAATTCAAGCAGGCAGGGATCATGCATGTCCAACCTTTGCTTTCTCTAAAGGCCGCTTTACACGCTGCAATCTCGCTAGCAAGATCACTAGCATGCGTACCCGCCCCCATCGTTTGTGCGTCACGAGCAAATTGCTGCCCGTGGCGCACAAAATCACGTGGACCCGTCACACTACTTACATGCCTAGCGACGTCGCTGTGACCGGCGAACCGTCTCCTTTCTATGGGGGCAGTTCGTTCGGCGTCACAGCAACGTCACTAAGCAGCCACCCAATCAAAGCGGAGGGGCGGACATGAGCGGGACGAACATCCCGCCCACCTGCTTCCTTCCTCATTGCGGGCGGCTGCAGTAAGGTGAGGTTCCTTGTTCCTGCGGTGTCACACATAGCGATGTGTGCTGCCGCAGGAATGACGAACAACATCGTACCTGCAGCAGCAACGATAATTGGGAATAGGGGGGCATGTCACCGATTAGCGATTTTGCACGTTTTTGCGACGATTTAAAATCGCTCATAGGTGTCACATGCAACGACATCGCTAACGCGGCCGGATGTGCGTCACAAATTTCATGACCCCAACGGCATCGCTTTAGCTTTAGCGATGTCGTAGCGTGTAAAGCGGCCTTAAGACCTGTTGTCAAGAAAGAGTAGAGATTCGCCTATACATATTAGATGGTCAGCTGCTTCCTTCCATCCATCTTATGTGCATGGTCAAGTAGAGTCCAGATTGGCCTTACTGATAACAATTAGGTGAACAAGCAAGAGACTTAGGCGGACTTTACACGTTGCGACATCGGTAACGATATATAGTCGGGGTCACGTCGTTAGTGACGCACATCCGGCGCCGTTACCGACATTGCAGCATGTAAACCCTAGGAGCGACGATCACCGATCGCAAAAACGTCAAAAATCGTTGATCGGTGACACGTCGCTCCTTTTCATAATATCGTTACTGCTGCTGGTACAATGTTGTTTGTCGTTCCTGCAGCACCACACATCGCTGTGTGTGACACCGCAGGAACGACAAACATCTCCTTACCTGCCACCACCAGCAATGCGAAAGGAAGGAGGTGGGCGGGATGTTACGTCCCGCTCATTTCCGCCCCTCCGCTTCTATTGGCCGGCCGCTTAGTGACGTCGCGGTGACGTCGCTTTGACGCTGAACGCACCTCACCCTTGAGGGAGATATTGTTCGGCGGTCACAGCGACGTCACAGACCAGGTATGTGCGTGTGAAGCTGCCGTAGCGATAATGTTCGCTACGGCAGCAATCATCACATATCGCATGTGTGACGGGGGCGCGTGCTATCGCGCTCAACAACGCTAGCAATTGCTAGCGATGTCGCAGCATGTAAAGCCCGCCTTATGGTCCCGTCACACACAACGAGATCGCTAACGAGATCGCTAACGAGATCGTTGCTGCGTCACCATTTCTGTGACGCAGCAACAATCTCGTTATGTGTGACACCTACCAGCGATCAGGCCCCTGCTGTGATATCGCTAGTCGTTGCTGCATGGTTGGGACCATTTTGTTTAAAGGTGATGTCCTGCTGGGCAGGACACATTGCTGTGTTTGACACCTACGAACGAGCTAACTGGTAAGGAGTTTTAATTGTGAACCCCAATGGGGACAGTGATGAAGATGTCCATAAACTGCTGTAGAATATGATAACACTGTATAAGCAAAATATATGAAATGGTAAATAGGAAATGATGGCATAGTGCCCAGACATGTCCTCACCAGCTGATTGTGAGGATTTTTTTAGGGGGGACGTCATGATCCTCTAAACATAGCAGCAGCCATGCTATCTAAGGGGGCTATACTGTAGTTCCCAGTACAGAAGATGGTCATTACTGTAGGTACTATGGTCCCTTCATTCTCTTATGTGGGCTTTGCACGAGACGATATGTTGTGCGATATGTCGTCGGGGTCACGGTTTTCGTGATGCACATCCGGCATAGCGCATGACGTCGTCTCGTGTGACACCTCTGAGCGACGCAGTATCGCTCACAAATTGTGACTCGTGTACTCGTCGTTAATTTTCATAATATCGTTTATTTTCATGGGTGCAGGTTGTTCATCGTTTCCGTCGCATCACACGTTGCTCCGTGTGACACCACAGGAACGATGAACACAGCGTACCTGCGTCCGACGGCACCCACCGGCTTAATGGAAGGAAGGAGGTGGGCGGGATGTTTACATCCCGCTCATCTCCGTCACTCCTCATCTATTGGCCAGCTGCCGTGTGACGTCGCTGTGACGCCGAACGTCCCTCCCACTTCAGGAAGTGGACATTCGTCGCCCACAGCGAGGTCGTCTGGAAGGTAAGTGCGTGTGATGGGGGTTAAACGAGTTTGTGTGTCACGGGCAGCGATTTGCCCGTGACGCAAAAACAACGGGGGTGGGTACGATCGCTTGTGCTATCGCACGATAGATCGACTCGTGTAAAGCAGGCTTTAATCATTGGGATTCCAAGTGTTTGGATCCAGCTATCATAATGTTATAGTATATTCAAGTAATATATAATGCATAACATTATTGGATAGTAATAGACCTTTAAATCTCTTAGTTTTTGAAGAATTTTTAAATTTAAGAAAGAACTTCGGCATGCTTAAAGTTGCAATAAATCAGTGAATATTACTGAGAATTGAAAAACTAAATTAGTGACATTTCAATCAAGAAGACTTACAGATGGACTGCAGTCAGAATACTATATGGGATATGAACTATGGCATAATTACCCAATGGCTGTTTTTCAGATAACACATTCTATGGGATAACGTTGTATTGTGAAGGAATAGATGCCCAGGTCAAGAGTGCTATTAACTGGGGCATCTATCCCTTAATGCTACAGCGTTATTCCATACAGTATCCTGACTGCAGTTCGTCTGAAGAAGATCTTGCTAGCCGAAATGTCACTAATTTTGTTTTTGGATTGCAATTCTCATAAAAACTTGTATTTCTTGCAACTTCAAGAGTGCCAGAATTTTTTCTTAAGTTTAATACATGGAGTGATATCTTATCGGGGCGCCAAATCTTAATACAGAGTGAGATTGACAGAGTAGACCATTCCCTCCTTTTCAGATTCTCTAATCTCTGGGCATCACAGGCTTGGCCCTATCTTGGATCTCCTCATACCGACCAAACTTTCAGCGTCTCCCATTCTCACACCACTTCCTCATCTCACCCACTATCTGTCAGTGTCCCCCATGGCTCAGTTCTTGGACCCCTGCTGTTCTCCATCTACACCTTCAGCCTGGGACAGCTCATAGAGTCCCACGGCTTTTAGTATCATCTCTATGCTGATGACACACAGATCTACCTCTCTGGACCTGACATTACCTCTCTACTAACCAAAATTCCACAATATCTGTCTGCTATTTCATCCTTCTTCTCTGCGCGATTCCTAAAGCTTAACATGGACAAAACAGAATTCATTGTCTTTCCTCCTCGTCACTCAACTCCTCCAACAAGCCTTTCCATCAAACTTGATGGTTGCTCACTCTCCCCAGTCTCACAAGCTCGTTGCCTTGGAGTAACCCTCAACTCTGCTCTATCCTTCAAGCCACACATCCAAGCCCTCTTCACCTCATGCAGACTACAACTCAAAAATATCTCCTGGATCTGTGCTTTCCTTAACCAAGAATCAGCAAAAACATTTGTGCATGCCCTCATCATCTCCTGCCTCGACTACTGCAACCTCCTGCTCTCTGGCCTCTCTTCCAACACTCTTGCACCCCTCCAATCTATCCTAAACTCTGTCGCCCGCTTAATCAACCTCTCCCCTCGCTATTCCCCAGCCTCGCCACTCTGCCAATCCCTTCACTGGCTTCCCATCCCCCAACGACTCCAGTTCAAAACATTAACCATGACATACAAAGCCATCCACAACCTGTCTCCTCTTTATATCTGCGACCTAGTCTCCCGATACCTACCTGCACACAACCTCAGATCCTCTCAAGATCTCCTTCTCTACTCCTCTCTTATCTCCTCTTCCCACAATCACGTACAAGATTTCTCCCATGCCTCCCCCATACTCTGGAACGCTCTACCCCAGCATATTAGACTCTCACCTACCGTGGAAAGCTTCAAGAGGAACCTCAAGACCCATCTCTTCCAACAAGCCTACAACCTACAATAACCCTCAGTCCAGTACACCACTGCGCAACCAGCTCTGTCCTCACCTATTGTACCATCACCCATTCTCTATAGACTGTGAGCCCTCGCAGGCAGGGTCCTGTCTCCTCCTATACCAGTCTGTTTTCTACTGTTAATGATTGCTGTACGTATACCCTCTTTCACTTGGAAAGCGCCATGGAATAAATGGCTCTATAATAATAAATAATAATAATGTATATTTCATTTGCGTTTGGTTTAAGAGGTAGATAAGGTAAATATAGAAAGTGTAAGTGCTCATTTAAATTTTATTACATTAAATGATCACCCATTGGCTACATGTTTGCTGATTGGTGTTTTTTTAATAGCCTATTTAGATACAGTGGCATGCAAATGTTTATCCACTCCTAGTCAAAATTATTGTGAACAGTTAAGCAAGTTTAAGATAAAATGACCTCTAAAAGGCATAAAGTTAAAGATGACACATTTCCTTTGTATTTTAGGCAAAAAATAAATATAAATATTTTCATCTTTAGCATTTTTCAATTAACAAAACAGGAAAAGGGTTTGATGCAAAAGTTTGGGCACCCTTCATGGTTAGCGCCTTGTAGCACCCATTTTGGCACGTATCATAGTTAGTAAACGCTTTTTGTAGTAGGCAACTGTTTTTCAGTTCTTGTTTGAGGGATCTTCATCCATTCTTCCTTAGAAAGTCTCGGTGAAATTCCTGGGTCGTATTACATGCACTACTTTCTTGAGGTTTAACCACAGATTTTCAATGATGTTCATATCAGAGGACTGTGAGGGTTATTGTAAAACCTTCTGTGTATGCCTTTTGATGTAGTCAATTGTGTATTTTGACATGTGTTTATGATCATTATCCATTTGTAGAAGCCATCCCCTTCTCAACTTCAATTTTTTACAGCAACATTTATGTGACAGCTACCTGTAGGATTGCTAGAGACAAATCAGAACCCTCGCATGACTGCAAAAGACCTTCAGAAAGATTTAGCAGACTCTGGAGTTGTGGTACATTGTTCTACTGTTCAGAGACACCTGCACAAATATGGCCTTCATGGAAAAGTCATCAGAAGGAAACGTCTCCTGTGTCTCCACCATAACATTTATCATTAGAAGTATGCAAATCAAAATCTAAACAAGCATGATGCATCTTGGAAACAAGTTCTGTGGATCAATGAGGTTGAAATAGAACTATTTAACCACAATAATCAAAGGTATGTGAGGAGAAAAAAGGACACAGAATTTCAGGAAAAGAACATCTTGCCAACCTTTAAGCATGGGCGTGGATCAATCATGCTTTGGAGTTGTGTTGCATTTAATGGAACAGGGATACACTTCAGTGGTAGAGGCAAGAATGGATTCAATTAAATTTCAATGAATTCTTGATGCAAACATAACACCATCTGTAAAAAAGCTGACGTTGAAAAGAGGATGGCTTCTACAAATGATCTTAAACACACGTCAAAATCCACAATAGACTACCTCAAAGACTCAAGCTGAAGGTTTTACAATGGCCCTCACAGTACCTTGAAGATCATTGATAATCTGTGGCTAGACCTCAAAAGAGCAGTGCATGAAAGACGAGCCAGGAATCTCACAGAACTGGAAGACTTTTCCAAGGAACAATAGATAAAAAAACCTCAAGCAAGAATTGAAAGACTCTTGCCTACTACAAAAAGTGTTTACAAGCTGTGATACTTGCCAAAGGGGTTGCTACAAGGTACTAACCATGCAGGGTGCCCAAAATTTTTCATCGGCCCATTTCCCTTTTTTGTTAATTTAAAAAGGTATAAGATGAAAACATTATTGGGGTTTTTGCCTAAAATAAAAAGAAAATATGTGTCATCTTTAACTTTATGCCTTTTCATCTTCTGCTTGCTTAACTAGTCACAACAGCATTTTGACCAGGGGTGCCCAAACATTTGCATGTAGGCTGACTGCACTTACGCTGAGTACAGTAATGCTTGTTTCCTGATAAGTGTGCAATGTAAATGCACTTTAAGATTTATCACATTCCAAGGTAACAATTATGGATGTAATTTCTTTATAGCAAGTATAGTTAGATATTTTTTGGTGCCCAATACTAAGACAGGATTGTTTGAAGTGAATTTTTTTGCATCTTAAGTAAAGAACAGAAGACACCAGACCACAGAAATCAAGCTGTCTCAGCCATTATGGTGCCCTGATTGAAGAGCTGGGTGTTTGGTTCTCCCTTCTAACCATATCCAAAACACTTGCTCCAATTCTGTACCTCTTGGTTGCTAACAATGTAGAAGGAAAATCATGCACAGTGGCAGCCTTTGGACTGGAGGCTCTCATCTGGCTCTCTTCATTTAAATGCGTTTCATTTCTCATGGCACTGAAGTGGTTAAGTGCCAGTTTCTCTCTTGCAGCCTTTCCAAGCAGTTCCTTGCTGAGTGATCAGCTACACGTACTTTGTAGTCAAGCCCTTTAGCTTTAAAAAGTGGTGCATCCCAGCATTTCCTACTGAAGATACAAAGTAATTTGTGTCCTGACCGCCTTTGAGGATGGTTCTGCAAGTCTAGTTCCTGTGCTAAGGCTATATCCTTTGGTTGTTCCCCCCTGCTTGTCTTTCCTTCCCTGGTGTGTTGTTAGTGCAGTGATGAGGTCTAGTGAACCCCACCTGCCCCTCACTAGTCAGGGTTACTACAGAGTCTTCCGAGGGTCTCAGGTTCCTGCTCAGCGACAGTTGCGGAGACTGTATAGGGACTGGTGAGGAGAGGAGGGACAGCTGCATGTGAGGTTAGGAGATGGCCACCAACCTCTCTCACTAGTTCCAGGGCCTCCAGTTGTTTTTGTGTCCCCCGGGCCCCCCCTTTTGTTGTGTTTTTGTTGTGTTTCAGACACACGTAGGTCTGAACGCACCTCACCATGTTTGCTACACTAGGCAAGCTTGACAATGAGACCAAACAGGATTAGTCCCGTCTATCTGCGTGACCACGTAAATGTCCTATATGGGACATGAGCTCTTGAGTCAAATGACTGACGACTGACGTACTTTAGTAATAAGAGAGTTTGGGTAAAAAAGTAATGAATGGTAGTTTTTTGGGAAAACTTTACTAGGGGCAAGGATAATGTGATCTTGGACACACTAATGTTGCTCATTTTAAAGCTAAAGATGCAGATGTTTGTACGATGCCTCCACTTGGCGTATTAACCTTCAGCTGAACTACAATCTCCTGATACAAGTCACTTACACCCCTAATTGTCAGCTCTATCTGTGTGAATGAGCTTCCCTTTTAGTACGTGAGTTTTGTAATTGCAGGTTGTGCCATAGTCAACCTCATACTTAGCTGGATTTAATTAAATGTGTGGTGGGAACTGTTTCCTCTAATGGATGGTTGAAAATAGGATTCTAGGGACTAAAGGAGGAAAATATTTCCGAAACAAATAAATCTTTGCATTTAACTACTTCTTAGTTGTCTCTCCTTGGAAAATAGAAAGGTATATTTCACTAAACCTTGCCGTCATGTTTATACTTGTTGTTATAATAATGATAAAGCTTTGGCTCCATTCCCAGACACTTAAAAATGAGATTACCAGGTGGTAAATGAAGTGTATCTCACTACACTTATAAGCACAAGGGCACATCGCGATAAGGAAAATGATCCAGGTCTCCAGCATTGACTCCTACTATGTTCATCCACCTGCCTGTATCCAAGATTAATTGGTTAAAATGTGTGTCCTGAAGATGGGAGAGCAGAAATATGACAATAATATGCAATTTATGTATTTGATGAAGTTAAAAGGAAAGAGAATAGAATTTTTTTTCTGTAATATTTTCCTATACATGTGTACACACAGATGTTAGAAGCCAGCTCATTTGCCTTGCTTGCTGTCGGCTCAATGGCAGATGGTAGAGCCTTGGCTGCCATGAACCTGCTGTAAAAGGAAAGGTTGACACTAAAAGGCTACATTAATTGTTTTTGTTTTGTTTTCTATTGTCATAGATCATGAAAAATATTTTTATAAGCTTTATATCTTCCCCAGATCTAGACTGAGTGAACTGGTGCATCCAATGGCGTATGCCATAATTATCAAGCTCAATCTCCAGGTCACAGAGTACGGGAGTATTCAGACAGCGGTGTAAGTCAGACTAAGGAATGACCGTGGCTCTCCCGACTCGAGTATGACAGCTTCATACTTGAGTTTTGGGTGAAATTTCAGGATGATCCTAAAATGCACTCTAACCTTTTCAGGTGAACCTATTGTGACCTTCTCTAAACTTTTGGATGGACATATCCAACTGTTCAATGTTTCAGTACTTTTTGCACAACTTTTCTGTTTTCTAACAAGGAATTTAATGGCAAAATTCACAACACGTGTTTTATCCATGAATTGCACAATAAATTTCGAGGTTCAATTTGAATTGGTACATAAACAGTCCTCATCGTGTTGTTCACATTTTGACTTCATTAGACCAAGACAACACCTAAAAATTGATCAACAGTACCGCGCCATTGTGAGGTTTCAAGCAGGATGTTCTCAGACGGAAGTGGCCACTGAGCTTAGAGTGTTGCAGAGTGTCACCAGCGGGTTTCAACAGAGATGCAGAGAAACTGGAAGAGTCACAGAAAGGAATACCAGTGAACGTCCTTTGGCCACATACCACACTGATGATCGTTTAATTGTGAACAATGCTTTTCGGAATTGGATGATGAATGCCACACAACTCCAGGCACATTTAAGGTAGGAGAGAGGTACCTAAGTGTCATGTCAGACCATTTACTTCAGCGTGATCTGCAAGGTAGATGACATGTAAGGGTACCTAACCACACCACCAGGCACAGGCATCATCGTGTACCTGGACGAGGGACCAGTGGGCCTCAGTGCTGTTCATTAATGAAAGTTTATTCATGCAGAGGAGAAATTATGGCCACCAATGATTTTTGAGACATCAAGGAGAGCGCTATGCATCAGCCACTGTTGTCACCAGATGAGCCTTTGGTGGAGTTCCTGTTACAGTTCGGTCAGGTTTGTTTAGTCAATACAGAACGGCCCTACACTTTGTGAATTTGACAGCCCCTACTAATTGAAAAACATAATTAGAGTCCTAGTTTCATCTCCGTGGATGACAATGCTACAGATCATCAAGGTCACATTAGTAGGAGACTGGGGCACCCCAAATGCAGCGGCCTGCACTTTCTGCAGACCTGAATCCCATTGAAGACCTATGGGATCAGCTGAGCCACACACAATATTGTTTGGAGCCACACAACACATGCCATATTATAACTTCATACTTCAATTAATCTATAGGCATGATAGTAATAGGAAGAAGCAACATGGACAACTAAAGAATTCTGAGGGCTCAATATGAAACCTAAAGGTTAAATTATACATGGAGATTGACTGAAGGCTGCTAGTCAAAAGCATTGGATAAAATGGTGAATACAAGTAGCATTTGACATTTCTCTTGATGGGAAAATGAAATCATATCAGATCCATCTTTCCCCCTGAATTGACATCCCCTGACATCCAAAATTGGGAAGCATCTGAGTGTCTTCAAATACACTTACTGTTTGAAGACCATCATGAAGACCATCTTCATCATTTGAAGACCTAATAACCTTAGGTTATTAAAACCTGATGAAAGTCATTACATTTTAACTAAATGTGTTAATAAAAGTGTTGAGTTTGAGGGAATTCATGGATATGGATTACATTATAATTTTTGTTACACAACTAGAGTACATTTGTTAATTTGTTAGGAAGCAGAATCTAAACTTAGCCTCACCAACTAAGCATTGATGTTTTAACATATATTGTATCAGAAAGTATCTAGAGGTGTAAAACAATCCCACTGCCAACAGATTGGAGAAACTTTGCATTCCTGTACTGTTGGTTGATAGAGATAGTAAAATTGAATTGTGAAACTTTGCTTCACTACAGAATAAGCTCTCCAGAGAAATGTTCTGGATGTGCTGTACACAAATAGAAAAACATGGCTGCCATGACTTCCAGAAATAGTATCATGCTTGACCTAGATTATTGCAGTTTTGCACTACTGAAGTGAGCAGAGTTGAGCTGCAATAGCACAAGTAAGTGAACATGGCAGATATGTTAACTTAAACACCCAAACAAAACTTCAGTACTTGAATATATTGACAAACAAGAACAGTTCTACTTCAGAACTCAGCCACATAGGAAAGACTGCCATAAAGGAGCTAGATAAAAGGCAGAGCAAGAGCATGAGTGCTAGACAAGAGGCTGAGCAAGACCAGAGTGCTAGACAAGAGGCTGAGCAAGAGCAGGAGTGCTAGACAAGAGGTTGAGCAAGACCATGAGTGCTAGACAAGAGGCTAAGCAAGACCGGAGTGCTAGACAAGAGGCTAAGCAAGAGCATGAGTGCTAGACAAGAGGCTAAACAAGACCAGAGTGCTAGACAAGAGGCTAAGCAAGAGCATGAGTGCTAGACAAGAGGCTGAGCAAGAGCATGAGTGTTAGACAAGAGGCTGAGCAAGAGCATGAGTGCTAGACAAGAGGCTGAGCAAGAGCATGAGTGCTAGACAAGAGGCTGAGTAAGAGAATGAGTGCTAGACAAGAGGCTATGCAAGAGTATGAGTGCTAGACAAGAGGCTGAGCAAGAGCATGAGTGCTAGAAAAGAGGCTGAGCAAGAGCATGAGTGCTAGACAGGAGGCTATGCAAGAGCATGAGTGCTAGACAAGAGGCTGAGCAAGAGCATGAGTGCTAGACAAGAGGCTGAGTAAGAGAATGAGTGCTAGACAAGAGGCTATGCAAGAGTATGAGTGCTAGACAAGAGGCTGAGCAAGAGCATGAGTGCTAGAAAAGAGGTTGAGCAAGAGCATGAGTGCTAGACAAGAGGCTATGCAAGAGCATGAGTGCTAGACAAGAGGCTGAGCAAGAGCATGAGTGCTAGACAAGAGGCTATGCAAGAGCATGAGTGCTAGACAAGAGGCTAAGCAAGAGCATGAGTGCTAGACAAGAGGCTGAGCAAGAGCATGAGTGTTAGACATGAGGCTGAGGAAGAGCATGAGTGCTAGACAGGAGGCTAAGCAAGAGCATGAGTGCTAGACAAGAGGCTGAGCAAGAGCATGAGTGCTAGACAAGAGGCTGAGCAAGAGCATGAGTGCTAGACAAGAGGCTGAGCAAGAGCATGAGTGCTAGACAAGAGGCTGAGCAAGAGCATGAGTGCTAGACAAGAGGCTGAGCAAGAGCATGAGTGCTAGACAAGAGGCTGAGCAAGAGCATGAGTGCTAGACAAGAGGCTGAGCAAGAGCATGAGTGTTAGACATGAGGCTGAGGAAGAGCATGAGTGCTAGACAGGAGGCTAAGCAAGAGCATGAGTGCTAGACAAGAGGCTGAGCAAGAGCATGAGTGCTAGACAAGAGGCTGAGCAAGAGCATGAGTGCTAGACAAGAGGTTGAGCAAGAGCATGAGTGCTAGACAAGAGGCTGAGCAAGAGCATGAGTGCTAGACAAGAGGCTGAGCAAGAGCATGAGTGCTAGACAAGAGGCTGAGCAAGAGCATGAGTGCTAGACAAGAGGCTGAGCAAGAGCATGAGTGCTAGATAAGAGGCTGAGCAAGAGCATGAGTGCTAGACAAGAGGCTGAGTAAGAGAATGAGTGCTAGACAAGAGGCTATGCAAGAGTATGAGTGCTAGAAAAGAGGCTGAGCAAGAGCATGAGTGCTAGACAGGAGGCTATGCAAGAGCATGAGTGCTAGACAAGAGGCTGAGCAAGAGCATGAGTGCTAGACAAGAGGCTGAGCAAGAGCATGAGTGCTAGACAAGAGGCTGAGCAAGAGCATGAGTGCTAGACAAGAGGCTGAGCAAGAGCATGAGTGCTAGACAAGAGGCTGAGCAAGAGCATGAGTGCTAGACAAGAGGCTGAGCAAGAGCATGAGTGCTAGACAAGAGGCTGAGCAAGAGCATGAGTGCTAGATAAGAGGCTCACTCACTTTAAACAAACTTCTCATAAATTAAAAACAAAACAGAAAGGCATTTATTCATAAGTTTGATACTGGGGTGCATCCAGTGATGGAGCCAACAACAATAGAAATCCCTGCAATCTCAAGACGTTAAAATTAAAATTGTGCTTTTATTGTGAGTCTTGCGACAGAACAAACGTTTTGGCCTTTTATGAGGTCTTGCTCACTAGTCGCTCCTCCTAGGATTTTTTTGAAGACAGAATATATTAAGTGGGGATTAGCACCAAGGTAGTCAGCAATCTCAGCGTGTTTTTAGACAATAAGTGGAAATCTGGTGTGGAATTTGGACAATCTTTAATTAATCTTTTAAATTCATTATAATGCAGTGGAGACTCCTGTGCTGTCTTCCCCTTGAGATTAGTTAGAGGAACTGTTTGGGATAATCTCAGTCATGCAGTGCTGGCCCGTCCTGGGTTATGGCAAATGTCCAGTGGTGGAGCGACAGGTTTACCGCTTTGGTGATTGCTCTGGTCACAAAATCCTATTGGAATGCAAAATTGTACCTTTCCCCCAGATGTTCCTTTGACATTTAGGTCAGTGCCATAAATTCATATGCAGAGCACAGCAGATTAGATGAGTTTGCCACAGGTTATTGCGATCTGCATAGGCAGCAACTGAGTTAACAAAGCTCCTAGTTGATTAAGTGAACCTTGCAATCCCGCTACCTATGCAGTGTACAGCAGCAAATTGAGAAGCCCATCAGGACTGCTGCCCTTTTCATAGGCAGTAACTGAAATTACAAAGGTTACATTATAGTCTACCACAGCTCCCGCCTTATCCTCTAATTTCTAAGTTTAGGAGAGAAGAGACAGACATCTGTTGGGGAAGCTGTCCCGAATTTAAAAAGTGCAAACTGTAAATGAAAAAAAGGACAAATACTAATAATTAGGAATGATTGAATACCTCAAATATTCGGCTTCGCGAATATTTTCCAAATAGGTCGCCGCTATTCGCCTATTCGCGAATAATCGATGCGCAATGTAATTGTATGAGAAACCCAAATAACTATCCGGAACATTTCAAGCTTCCCATAGACTTACATTGCACGTCGAATATTTGCATATCGGCGACCTATTCGCAAAATATTCGCAAAGCTGAATATTTGACGTATTCGATCATTCCTACTAATAATCTTTTAGGGCAAAGCTTTTACTCCAGAATTCTGCTGTAAAAAGCTTTGAAAAGTGGCAAAGTTTTGGCCAAAGCTGTGCTAGAATTGTGCAATTTAAGGCGTTCTTGCACTATTTTGTCCCTGCTCCAACAAAGTGAATGGATCTGGGGCAGAACGAGGACGCGGTGGTGTCCACAAATCTTATTCCCCCAAGGAAGTGCCATTCGTCCGTTCCTCCTGGTTCACGAAGTGTGCACCTCTCATGTATCAGGAGCATCTGACTCCAGCACATCTCTTCAACAAGAGCTTGATGAATCAAGCCCTAAGTTTTTAAATACTTTTTCTACCACTAATTAGGATTAGGGGTAGAACTAGGTTTAGGTTTAGGATTAGAGTTAGTTATAAAGTTTAGAACTAGGGTTATGGTTAGGACTAGTGTTAGGTATCCTGCTAGCATTACAGTTAGGTTTGGGACTAGGGAATAACAGTTAAATTTAAAACAAATCTGATAAAAAAAGGAAAACATAAATATAATTTTATTTTTAACATTTTACTTCTAATGATCCATGGATTAAGGGGCACACAATACATATCTTGTCTTGGGCGCTACGCCACTGGGCATATTTACGGTGTGCACATATTCTCTCTGCTTCAATGACGTTGATACAACAAATCCTACAGATTCTAAATTTCTTGGCAAAATGCTGTCCAGACTAATTGTTGTCAACACTGGTCACAACTACTTCTTCGTCTTGCACCATTCAACATATGAGCAACCACCCATAGTGGGAATGTTGGTCCATTAAATATGTCTTGTCACAGGTTTACACCTATGGCACAGTGCTCCTGTGTAATTATACCCTCACCAGACTCCAGACAAATCAGTAGTGCCCTCACCCAATATGGTGCTACAGGTTGAATTTTCCCACAGTGTATGGAGTAAATACCACTAGAAATGAGCGAACCTGAGGCTCGGTTTTCGAGCCGAACTCCAAGTTTAAAAATCAAGGTTCGGGTTTGGGGATCGGATGTTTAATATGTGAACAAAACTCGCTAGAGCAATGCTGTGCTCAGGTATGCTTTGGTGCTCAGCCCAGTGCAAGCCACTTGCAGTGTTTAAACGGCGTTATCGGATGTAGTGTGCACCCAAAAGAAAAAGTTTGAAAATGCCTGCCCACCCTGCCCCGGAAGTGATTTGCTTATGGCTGGTTGTATGTGGGCGAAGATCCAGCCAATCAGTGACTTTCTCTGGGGTTTGAGTGAACCTCAAGGCAGTGGAGGCTTGGCTCATTTGCTACCAGCGAACCAAACCTCCAAAAGTTTGCTCATCTCTAAATACCATCACTCCATCACACTGTGGCTCTTGATTACTGCAGATCTGCTCCTATTTAACTTAGTACTTTGCAAATGTTTTAGGCAGGTGTACAGTACTGTGAAAAGTTTTGTACACTGTACAAAGTCAAGAATCTCATAGGATTATACTAGGTGTATGAGCTACCAAGTATACGAAATAGGAGATAGTCATCATCATTTTCATAAATAGATTGAAACACAGTTATGAACTGAAATAGATACAACTATGTATGAGGCTTAAAACTGGTTTAGACACAGCCAAATTCTAGTACAAAGGTGAGGTTGTTGAAGACAGTTTCATGTCACACTCAGGTCATACAGTATGACAAGACTGAGTATAGCAACAAGACATAAAGTAGTTATAATGCATCATCAAGGTAGCTCCTATGCAACAATTTCAAAGAAGACTAAAGCGGGCTTTACACGCAACGACATCGCTAACGAGATGTCATTGGGGTCACGGAATTCGTGACGCACATCCGGCCTCATTAGCGACGTCGTTGCGTGTGAAACGCACGAACGTCCGTTAACGATCAAAATGACTCACCTAATTGTTGATCGTTGACACGTCATTCTAATCCCAATTATCGTTGCTGTTGCAGGACGCAGGTTGTATGTCGTTCCTGCGGCAGCACACATCGCTATGTGTGACACCGCAGGAACGAGGAACATCACCGTACCTGCGGCCGCCCGCAATGAGGAAGGAAGGAGATGGGCAGGATGTTCCGGCTGCTCATCTCCGCCTCTCCGCTTCTATTGGGCGGCCGCTTAGTGACGCCGCTGTGATGCCGAACAATCCTCCCCCTTAAAGGAGAGATTGTTCGGCGGCCACAGCAACGTCAGTGAAGAGGTAATTGCGTGTGACACTGCCATAGCGATATTGTTCGCTACGGCAGCGATCACCCCATGACGCGCCACCAACGTGGGCGGGTGCTATCGCTCATGACATCGCTAGCGATGTCGCAGCGTGTAAAGCCCGTTTAAGGCTTCAAAATGTGCTGATCAAATTGTTTTCATAAAAGCAACAAGAACTGGACAACTAGGAGGGCTGTAGACAAAGTGGTTGGCAAACAAAACTTAGTGCAGCAGATGAAAGACACATCATGATTACTTCCCTTAGAAATTGGAAGATGTCCAGCAGTGCCATCAGCTCAAAACTGGCAACAACCAGTGGGACCCAGCTACACCTATCTACCATGCAAATAAGTCTAGGCAGACATGGTTTTCATTGGAAGAATGTCAGCCAAAAAGCCATACCTTCAACATGTAAAAAAGGCCAAGCGACTCAAGTATTCATGAAGTCTTAGGACATAATGTCTAGTAAAATGGCAACAAGTCATCTGGGCTGATTATACAGATTTTGAAATATTGTCTTGAACAGAAGGCATTATTGAAAGGATATAGAGGAGTACAATACTGAGTGTCTGCAGGTACAGTGAAGCATAGTGGAAACTGCTCGCAAGTTCTGGCTGCTCTTCAGCAAATGGAGTTGGGGATTTGGTCAGGATTAATATGTCCTCAATACTGAGAAATACAGGCAGATACTTATCCATCATATAATACCATCTGGGAGACGTCTGATTGGCTATAAGTTTATTCTGCAGCAGGACAATGACCCAAAAATACAGCCAAGTCACTAAGAACTATGTTTAGCCTAAAAAAAAGAAGAAAAAGTCCTAGATGTGATGATGATATGGCCACAACGAGCCCTGTCTCCACATCATTGAGTCTGTCTGGGATTATATGAAAAGACAGAAGGATTTGCAAAAGTCTACATCTACACAAGATTTGTGGTTGGATCTCCAAGATGTTTGGCTCAACCTTTCTGCCGAGTTCCTTCAAAAACTGTGTGGAAGTGTACCTTGAAGATTTGATGCTGTTTCAAAAGCAAATGACGGACACTTTATATTTTGATTTTACTTATATTTTCTTTTTTTCATTCACTTTGCATTTTGTTAGTTGCTAAAAATAAATTATTAAAGGGTTGATTCAAAACTAAAATGTATTTTACCTAAATCCTTATCTATTTAATGTCAGAATCTAATTTTTATTCTAATACACTTTAATTAAAAAGACCCCAACGTTCCCTCACTACTCTATCAAACGGCATTATTTTCTTTTTTACTACATCCTGAGTGATGACGCTTAGTTTGAGAATCCCAGGTCACTGCCGCAGCCTCTGTCCTCACCTTGAAACAAAGCATCATTAGCATAGGTGGATTATAATGAAGGAAATCTGGGATACCGATGCAGGAGGACGATGGCCAGTTTGACCTCATTATAATGCTTTTTGCGCTGCCATTGGCTTTCCCGAAACTCCACTGCCAGCAATGCAAACTGGCAGCGCATCACCGGAGAAGCTCTCGTTGCCTTTCTGAGATATATCGGCGCCAATGCCAGCATGAATGCTCCAACCACAAGAAGAAGTGGAGCCCCTGGGAACAGAGTAAAGCGCCACAGATATGGGATAAAGGTGAGTATGTGTTGTTGTTTATTAATATGTGTATGAGATGTGTGCCTGTATATAGGGTGCTATGTGAGGGATCTTACTGTATATAGAGGCTATGTGAGGGCTCATACTGTATATAGGGAGCTGTGTGAAAGCTCATACTGTATGTGAGGGGCTGTTTGGTGGCTCATACTGTATATAGGGAGCAGTGTGTGGGCTCATACTGTATATAGGGGGCTGTGTGTTAGCTCATCCTGTATGTAGGGGGCTGTGTGTAGGCTGATACTGTATGTAAGGGGCTGTGAGAGAGCTCATACTGTATGTTAGGGGTTGTGTGTGGGCTCATCCTGTATATAGGGGGCTGTGTGTGTTCTCATACTGTATATAGGGTCTGTGTGTCAGCTCATATGGTATATAGGGGGTGTCAGCTTGATTCTGCTCAATATCAACCCCTTCACGATATACATATATATCATATGTCATGTAAATGTCTTTGATGCTGCCTCGCACACCTTTCTCCTCACATGACTGCTGATTTAGTCAGCCATCATGTGCCTTTAACAGCTGGTGGTTCAGCGGAGATCCACCCATGGCTGTTAATTTGTTAAATGCCGCTATCAGTCTCTGAAAGCGGTATGTAGCACGTGCCAGAACAGTGGCGTGTCATTTCATGTGGCCCCATGATGCGGAAGTGACATGATAGCAAGGTGTGCATGTGTTGTCATGACAGCCTTGCGTCTGCTGATGCCACCCGTGCCTGTCTTTATGATTCTCCTGTAAGATAGGAGATTGTGACTTCTGCTTTACATAGCAATGCTGATAACCTGTTATGTAAAGCACAAAGGATCACAGATTCAAGTCCCATAAGAGGACTATTAAATACAGTTAAGAGTGAAAAAAAAAAGTTTTAAAAACATGGGAAAAAAATCACAAACGTTCAAACCCTAACCCGAACCCCCTCTTTTGCCACCTTAAAAATAAAACCATTTTTAAACATTTTTACAATATACATAAAAAAATAATAAGTCTTTATTTTTATATAGCGCTAACATTTTCCACAGCGCTTTACAAACATCAGGAACACCGTCCCCATTGGGGCTCACAATCTAAATTCCCTACCTGTAAGTCTTTGGAGTGTGGGAGGAAACCGTAGTACCCAGTGGAACCCCACGCAAACACGGAGAGAACATACAAACTCATTACAGATGGTGTCCCTGGTGGGATTTGAACCCAGGACCCCAGCGCTGCAAGACTGCAGTGCTAACTACTGAGCCACCGTGCCGCCCGTATACATATTTGGTATCGCTGAGTTTGTAAAAGTCTGATCTATCAAAATATAAAATGGATTAATTTGATCAGTTAATGGTGGAACAAGAAAAAAATCGAAACAGCGGAATTCAATTTTGGGGGGCGGAGATTCAGCCAATCAGTGACTTTCTCCACATTGCAATACAATATAGTAAGACGAGATGAAAACGTCATCTACCTCAAAATAATATCATTAAAAACGTGTGCTCAGGACACACAAAAAATAAGCCATCACACAGCTCAATATCATTAAAAATGGAAATGTTATGGGTCTCAGAAAATGGCGACACAAGCAAAATTCTGAATTGTTATCCACTAAATTTTTTTTTTTTTTAAAAATATGGTACTTTTGGTATCTACATACTCGGAGTGACCTGGAGAATCAGAATGTCTGGTCAGTTTAACCATGGAGTGAATATGGTAAATCTTAAAAAATATTGTGGAATTGCCCTTTTTTGGCAAATTCAATGCACTTGGATTTTTTTTGTTCCCATTTTCCAGTACACTATGTGGTAGAATGAATAGCGACATTCAGAAGTACAACTCATTATGCAAACAAGCCCTCATAAGGCTAAGTGGATGAAAAAAATAAAAACAAGTATGGCTCTTGGAAGAAGGGGAGCAAAACCACAAAAGCACAAAATATATAAATTGTCCAGTCATGAAGGGTTAAGTGATACCATTACTACTAGCTTTAAAAAAATAATTATTAGAATTAATATGGTAATATGAATATTGAGCAAAATTAATTTCAGTCTATTTGGTTCAGCTCTCTACACCAATCATGGTCTCCCATGTGACCCCTCGGGAAAATTAATTTCCCACCCCTCTATTATGTATTGCGCTATATTATGTTTCTAAGAGAAAATATTCCTTAGCGCACAACTGTCTGTCTCATTTTCTACCTGCAGATGTGCACCAGAGCACCTGTGTGTTTGACACATGACCTAACACATCATCTATCAAGGGAATCATGTAACATGACGTGATATATCGGGTTCAGGGTTCGGGGCACTCCTTCTAAACTGCTCGAGGCACTGGTTACTCTTTATCTGCCCTTGGTCATCAGTGGCATCCATCTCAGTGACTTGGTAAGTCACTACTGAGCATGTGTCGGTTGTCAATTCCGCCGGATGCTCAGTAGGATCTGGGATTCTCAAACAAAGCATCATCACAGGGAGTAGCACAAACATAATGATAAAGCAGCCAGATAGAATAGTGAGGGAACGATAAGAACGTTTTCATTAAACTAAATTAGAAAAAAATTGCAATAAATAGAGATTTAGGATTAAAATACAATTTTGTTTCGGACTGCCCCTTTAACACTTGTATTCTTGGATGTAGTATTTCTTTGCAGCATTGTTTACACACCTTCCTAAACATGTTGCACAGTAATGTACATGTATAATGGCCAAGAACCAAGAACATTAACTTTCCTCACGTTCAGTCCATCAGGGTCTACAAGTAAAGGGATAACTGTATGAAGCGCCCGCCCCCGATGTTGGTGCCAACAACTGATTCTGCCCTCACCTCATCAGTTGGACCATAGTAGGGAAAGATTTTAAAATATATTTATTTTTTCAAAAGTCGATATATTTTCTGAGCTGGTCCTGGGCAAAATGGCATCATGAAATGAAGAACTCACTAACAGTCCAAAAGCCATAGCATCACGTGTGTTTGCAAACAGGTGAGAAGCAATGTGATGCAACATGGCACAACACTAATCAATAACTCATAGATGGGACAAACAACAATGCTGCTGAAGGTGCCAACACATGCCACCTGCTCTGAAACAGTAATGCTGCCTAAGAGAATGCTGGTGACATACTTTGCCATGTAGACCATGCCCCTCGATCTGGTTCTGCTCCCCAATTTGCAAGGGTTGCAGTTCCTGTAAAGATAACAGGTCATGTGTATGGAATTCAATGTTGGTACCATCACCTTTTACTATTATATTAGGAGAATGTAGGAATTATTATTATTATTATTATTATATTATTATTATTATTTTTACCGTCTCCATGAGCAGAACATTATGAATATGTAAGGTTGGTAGCAATTTGGAGAACAAACACCAAACTGCCCTGGTTGGATCTTCCCAGCTCCATCTCTGCCCTCTGGGATGATCCCTGATGTAAAACTCCTTTCCTAATATCATTCCTTCTTTTCTTGTGACCTTGCCTCCTTCTGGTGAGTTGGATTCTGCTTCTCAATCGGCCACAAAACAGCTGCGTGGCCTAATGCATTGCTATCTATGCCCTTGGCTACAACTATTGACAAGGTTCCAACCTGTACGTTACCCTTCTAGCTAGCTTATTATAATTTCTCATCTGTTACGACGGACAGATCTTGGCCAGTTGATTTAACAAAGGGCAGAGCACTAGTCTCTGTACATTGTGTTGTAGCCTATCCAGTTACTTTTCACCATGGAGGATGAACGCAAAGAGAGAAATGAGTAATGAAAACGTATATCACAGTAGACTCAAAAGATGGAGGTTGGTGTGGAGATACAGAGGATAACAAGTTTGGATATAGGTGGCGGCCACAGACAGAAGAACAGTGTATGGGCCCTCTGTAGTCTAATAATGTGTCTGTGACAGGTGATGGCTACTTTGGAGGTGGTGGTGGCCACTTTACCCCTTGGGCCCCTGGGTGACTGCACCAATGCTATACTCACCCCTGATGGGTACTAAGGTTACATTACACTGGCAGACTATGAATCATTCTGCATTTAGAACATATTGAGTTATATGTTTCAGTAGTGGACTGTATTGCTTCCAGTGGAGCTCGGATTGATTCAATGACTCATGGACAAAGCAAGCTAGATGTGCGTGTTACTGTAATGAAAGTTATCAGGACATTCCTGACATATTTTATATGGATTGTGAAATGGAGAAACAATTGTAACCAAATACAAGGAGTGGAGTATGTCTTATAACACAGTTGTACATCTTTGTACTTATAGTACGCTATTCTTCGGCCTCTCCTCTCTACCAATCTCTTCACTGACTTCCCATTGTCCAAAGACTCCAGTTCAAAACCCTAACCATGATGTGCAAAGCCATCTACAACCTGTCTCCTCCTTACATCTGTGACCTAGTCTCCTGGTACTTACCTGTACGCAACCTCGGATCCTCACAAGATCTCCTTCTCTACTCCCCTTTTATCTCCTAAATCTTCCCACAATAACATACAAGATTTCCCATGTGCCTCCCCCATACTCTAGAATGCTCTACCCCAATATATCAGATTCTCACCTACCATGGAAACCTTGAAAAGCAACCTGAAGACCCACCTGTTCCAACAAGCCTACAACCTGCAGTAACCCTCATTCCACTTTTCTCTGCATGACCATCTCCACCCACACCTACGGTATCCTCACCCCTCCATGTAGACTGTGAGCCTTCGTAGGCAGGAACCTAATAAATAGCGCTAATAATAATAATTAATATAACTGTGCTGCCCTGTACTTATAATATAGATGCACTACTTTGGAGTGATAACACAGTTCTACTGCCTTTTACTTTTTACATATACCGGATACCGGAGACACGGACACATGTAGACCAATTAAAATCATTGGGCTTGTGCACATGCCCTTGTTTTGACACGGACACATATAGACCAATTAAAATCGATGGGCTTGCGCACATGCCCTTATTTTGACACGGACAGTGTGTTCAGTGGAGCACACGCGTGTCCGTGTGCTCCACACATTGACATGTCCATTTTCTGTTGGTAGCACGGATGTCACACAGAAAGCACACTGATGTGATCGGTGTGACATCAGTGTGACACGTACCGGAGTAAAAACAGATCACTGGGAAATAAATGTATTTTTATACTTACCTGTCGCCGGCGCTGCTGTCTCCGGTGCAGCTGTTGCATCCAGGCCCGCTCATTATGCTCATGAATATTCACTGCACTGACTGCGGACCCGGAAGCAAGGGTGACAGTAACGCCAGAGACAGGTAAGTATACAAGTTCATGCTGTCTCTGTGCTATCCAGATGTCACACAGAAAACACACATGGACAGGCATGTGTGCCTATACCACGGATGGTGCAAAACATTCTTTTTTTTGCACGAACGTGTGAAGCTGGCCTAAAGGGAATATGTCACCAACATTTTGTCTCCTAATTTGAAAGCATCATAATGTAGAGAAAGCGACCCTGATTCCAACAATGTATAACTTACTGGGCTGCTTGCTGTGGTTTCAATAAAATCACTTTTTATCAGCAGAAGATTATCACTAGAAGCCTAGTCAACCTGCTTCCATGTAGTCCTGAATATTCACCAGCTCTATAAAACTTCGCCACCACTGATTCGCAGTTTTCTGCCTATGCCCAGTGTACACAGAAAGCTGGCAATCAGTAATGTAGGCGGTATTACACAGAGCTCAGCATTCAGAAAAATGGTAGCTCTGCAACAAAAAAAAACATTGGGTTTTTTTATGCAACATGCAGCCCAATAAATGACACATCTCCGGAAACAGGGTTTCTGTCCCTACATCATGCTGCCCTCAGATGGGATAGCAAAAACCTGGTGACATATTCCTTTTAAATTTGCACTACCCTGTAATTATATTTTTACTACACTGTTCATATATTATACTTGTAAAGTCCTGGACTTGTAGCTGTACAGCCCTGAATTTATAACACAGTTGTATTGCCCTGTACTTATAGTTGTGATGTCCTGTGCATCATAATAAATTACTTTACAATTGGTATTATTAAAATTTGCACCACAAGACACCCAATGCAGCCAGGTTGGGCAAATACAGTTTCTTCAGAAGTCCAATGTTTTATGTCATAGGTGTAATCAGTTCTTCCTACCTATTGTTTACCTTGTGCTTCTTCCATCACAATGTTTGCATCTCACATTATAGATTGTCAGTGTGTAAAATGATCTTTGCCATAGGTGTCACTCAACTACCAAGTATACACCTACAGTATATTCCAATCGTGCCACACTGCCAGGTTCTCATCCAAGTCCCTGCCTCTTTGATCCTTCAGTAGGATTTCATCCCTGCACTTGTGCCAACCACTCCTACATATGCAAAGCTGAACTTGAGTGTCTGAGTCCTGAATTCTCCAGTTCCTGCTGCACTCAGTGCCTTCTGCAGAGCTGAACTCCTCTAATACACCAGCTATGTATATATTATCCAACAGGACATGGTAGTAAATATCTCCTTCAGAGCATCCTGATCCCTTTATTGTACAAACTTTTATTAGATTTTTTTATTTTTTACTTTTGATAATTTTTTATAATATATTTTATATCATATACTTGTTTGTTTGATATGTTACTAATACCTTCTGGGGGGATTTTCTGCCTTTTTACCTGCGATTTTTACATGTTTGGTTTAGACCAATCTATCTGTATTTTTATATATTGTCATTTTAGTGAAATAACATTTGAAATAAAATATTGCAGCTCCTGCTCACACTTCCACGTCTAGGTTGTTGGGCACAGTTTATTTTTCTTGACTCACAATGAATAAATTGGGATAATGACTGTTTCTGCAATGTGACATCAATCCTTGTAAAATGATTGCGATTAATTAAACCCAGTGTGGCATCGTCACTGCTCCTGCGCTATTCCTCCTGGTGGTAGCTCCATCTATATACTAGGCTAGTAGAAACTTAAGAAGTAAACAGAAGTAGGCAAACAATACAATCAGAAAGTCATTTCAGTTTAATTACTGTTTATTGTCTGCCCTTTCCTATACCTGCAGACTTCTCTGTGGGTAAAGTCCTATCTACAAAGATAAAAAAAAAGCTCATCCACGATCTATCTGTCGTCCTTTTTTCTTTGGCAATGTATAACTATGTCCAACTCCTCAAAGTATTTGTTTCTTCAAAAATCACTGTATCTTTTCTTTGTCAGCTATCAATCATTGTACCCAAATCTATCAATAAACTATAATATTTACTATATGTCAGTCTTCTTTTTTATTTTTATATTTATTTATTTATCTACCTAACAACACATATTTCACCTACCTCAAATATTTTTATAATCTCCTTATCCAGCTATCTAAATCTTAATAATTAACATTGTGTATCTGTTCTATCTATCTATCTATCTATCTATCTATCTATCTGTTCTATCTATCTATCTATCTATTTGTTCTATCTATCTATCTACCTATCATCTATCTATGTATCTGTTTTTTCTATCTATCTATGTATCTGTTCGTTCTATCTATCTATCTGTTCTATATATCTATCTGTTCTATCTATCTATCTATCATCTATCTATGTATCTGTTCTTTCTATCTATCTATCTATCTATCTATCTATGTATCTGTTCTATCTATTATCTATCTATCTATTATCTATCTATTACCTATCTATCTATTACCTATCTAACATCTATTTTAATATCTTATAAGTCTTCATATCTGTCTATCATATATCTTATGTCTTTATAGCTATTTGTCTGTCAATCTATCGTATCACCATATCTATCACCTTTATATTTCTCTTTATTTAGAATTAATCTCTTTATCTATTCATTCCTATAAAATGTATAATTCACCTCTTTTTATCCATTAGCCTAAATTTATTATATATATATATATATATATATATATATATATATATATATATCCATCTATTAATCTTTATATCTATCTATATATCTAATATCTATCTATGTATCTTTCTATCTAATATCAATCTATATATCTATAAATCTATCTTTCTATATTTCTAGCTTTCTATCTAATATCCATCTATCTACCTATCTATCTATATATCTATATATCTATCTATCCTTTTTTCTATCTATCTAATATATATTTATTCTCTTTCTTTCTAATATCTATCTATCTATCTCTAGCTACTTATCAATGTGTTTGTCTATATCTGCTCATCCCTATCTTTCCCATTCTCTCTGTACCACATCTGGGTGCTCTTTGTCTGTACAATATACCCTTTGATGTACATTTGGCCTGAAACCATGCTGAAAATATCTAAAGTATTTACAACAGCAGCCTCAAAAAGGAAAACCCGTTTGTTGAGCTCAGCACACAAGTCAGAGCTCACCTGGAGGACTCTTTACTAATGACTTTGGGGATAAGGAGCGTTTGAGTAACTGAAACATATGGTAAGGATCCGTGACTAGATAAGACAGTATTCCAGTACTAATATTCATGGCTACGAGTGGTTTGCCAGATCACTGGTTGTATATATCAGTAGGAGGAACACGCAATAGACTTTTTTGTACAATGTTTCAGCCATGTATTAGTCCCAATTAGGGTCCCTCACCTTTGTCGGACCTGTTAGGTAGAAGTGTACCAGGTAGGGTTAAATCTTCAGACATCTCCATAAACCTGCCTTGATATTGCGCATGTACATCTCCACAAACTTTCCTGAAGCCTCCAAACTTCTGCTACCTACCTCTTCCCACAGCTTCAAGTCTCATCCAGGCACCTATATGTGTGACCATTCCTCTATACAGCATTTATTAGGATTATTCCTTTCCACCCACCCCAACTGCTATGAAGAACTTTCCAAATATATTTCATACAGTATAATGCTAGTGTAGAAAACCAAATTGGACGACCCCACTCCATTACCCTAAATCTTTATCACTACACACAACAAATCATATATATAATAGATTCACTATATGAACCGACTCTTCTAAATATGAATAGTTTACCTTAGAAATTCCTCAATGGTTAAAAAAATAGGGGGACAAGAATGTCTTGGATTTGCCTGGGGTCCTTTTGGCAGATGACTTTCAGGAGGCGACGTAATCCACACTAACTGCCTTGTCCCACTGTCCCAGCATTAAAGAGACCCAGCAGCTGCGATGGTGGACAGTTAAGATTATATATGATGTAAATACATTGTAGCTTTGTCAGCTCCCCCAAACCATAAAACTTACTTTAATGACATCACGTGCTACAGGAGAACCATTCAGGGTCCTTCCTTATGGCCATCCACATAAATAACCTTTCCAAACTTTTAAACTACTAAATTCACATAGTAGCCAGAAGTATTTGCCCTAATGTTCTCTCTTAAACTAATGCAGTCATGGACTTAAAATCTGTATTAATATGTGCCTACCTAGCCTTACTAAAATAGAGGTCACACTTGTTACAGGAAAGGTAAGTGGCCTTTTTCCCTATCAAGGATTTTCCTACATTTTTACTTTATAATCTGCAAGATGACTCAGAATGTGTCTGAAGTAATGGCTGCATTATTCAGAGGCAGCTGTCCGGTGATGTCAGCTCCTTGCACTGTAAGTGGACCTGATCTCTGTGCTGCTAGGGTTAATGTGTGGGGGGCACTATTATTAGAGATGGGGGCTTTTTATAGGCTAGTCTGAATTTAGATAGTATTGTGTTATAGGGAGGTATATGGTGTAAAGTGTGGGGGGGGGGGGGGGCAATGGAGCTACATTTGTAATATCTTGTACAGTCAGTGGATTTTGTCAAACTTCCTAACTCAATAATATGCAATATTAGTCGTATGAATGACCACAAATTAATAAATAGATGATCTATGTATGTAATATATTTGTTATTTTTATTACATAGGATCTTCAAGCATTAGATTAGCCTGCAGTCCTATGTAAAATCATCTGAAGTTGGAGTAGTGCTAAAAACAAATTTAGCTATATATGAATACTTTATATGTTTGTCTAGTAAGTTAAATGTGTTGTTTATTAGAGTAAAAAGACAAATAGTAAAAATGTGTATGTGGAGAAAAAAAATCTATACTTTACTTTTTACAGTATTGTATTATTTGGGGACAAAAAAAATAGAGGTCAATCGAAATTAGAGGTGATGTCACCACCATGACAGGGACCACTGAAGAACCTGACAGTTGCACATAGAAAATCTTGGAGAATCCAGATTGACAAAATGATCAATATACCTGACAACATCAAAACCCAGCAAGGCACAGAACAAGGTAATTACAGAGCGGCCATAAAACGTCAAATAGCTCTGATTTTTCAACAATCTGTGATTAACAAAAAGATAAAACAACAAGTTTCAGGTCTAGGATTCATCTTCAAAGGCTCCAATGTCAGGAAGCTGTTCTTTTGTCTGCAACGTGTAACGGAAGTGCCATAAAGTTTTATGATCCCCTTAACTTATTCCAAGCATTTGTCCCTACTGTAAATAGGTCTCAGGCCAGATTGCAGATAACACAATGGAATCATTTTCTCAGGATTCAAGTCTTGACGTGAAATTTACACACCAAGAGAACAATTTTGACTGTGAGAGTGGTGTATTCCTTCAGTTCTTTGGGTTAGTTTTACAATTTAGGTTATTACATTGGCTTGGGACTCTGGAATAGAAATTTCAGGATCAAAGGTGATTCCCAGGTATGTCATTTTCATATATATATATATATATATATTTCCCAATTCAATTTATCTTCAAACAATTATTTAATAGTCCCTCCAAATATATATATATATATATATATATATATATATATATATTATTTTTTTTTGGGCTACATGTAATTATATTACATAGCTTGGTATATGTATTTCTAGAACTAGTTCTATAAATGCTTGATAGATGGATAGATAGATAGATAGATAGATAGATGGATAGATAGATAGATAGATAGATAGATAGATAGATAGATAGATAGATAGATAGATAGATAGAGTGATAATACGTGGATGGATAGATACATAGATAGATACATAGATAGATAGATAGATAGATAGATACATAGATAGATGGATAGATAGAGTGATAATAGATGGATGGATAGAGTAATAGATAGATAGATAGATAGATAGATAATGGATAGATACATACATACATGCATAGATATATACATACATACATACATAGATGATAGACAGATACATACAGACATAAATAGATACATATACATAGATAGATAGATAGATAGATAGATAGATAGATAGATAGATAGCTTTAGAAAGATAGTAGATATATGGATAAATAGATAGACAGATAGATACGTGCATACATACATACATACATAAATAGATGATAAACAGATACATACATAGAAACATACATACATATATATAAATGTATATACATACATATAGATATAGAAAGATAGTAGATAGATGGATAAATAAATACATAGATAATAGATAGATAGATAGATAGATAGATAGATAGATAGATAGATAGATATGGCTTTGGCAGGTATGCTTTTCTTTATATTTGCACCATAATAACTGCTAATTTTACCTGCAGTCCTATCTCATGCCAAGTCTAAAGATGACAGACTCAGTTCTGCTACATCAACTCTTATGTATGCATGTGTGTATGCAGTACAACCAAATATAACCATAGTAAATTTTATTCTATATGTTAAGTTTAGTCAGTGAAGACCCCATAATATCTAAAGGCACATGAGATGTCCTTTATTGAACATCTGTGACCAAAAAAAGAAAAGTCACCATATCTCACCAATGTAGAAATGAATGTGAAAGCAAAGATAAAGTTGACATTCAGTTCAACTGTTATATTACTTGCAGTTTATTCAATATGACAAAATATAGGATTCATGATTTCTCACATATGAAATTGAAAGCAATAAATATATGAGTTACATTATTGAGTAGAACTGACTAGGAAGGATTATATTAAAACGATGACGTACAAATTGTGGCTTTTTACACTTCAGCATTAATTACTAAAAAAAATCAAAATAACCAAAAGCATAAAAACAACAACAAAATACAATAAATTACACAAAAACAAGTCCAATGGTCCCCTCCATCATGCCCCTCCATGGTAATGGATCCTGCACAGAAATACAGTATAACAAATTATACCATAGTGTACGGGAGTGGAAGAAGATGTGGACGATTCTGACCCCATAGAAAATAACAAAAATGCTACCTATCAATGGGACATAAAAGAACAAGTTCACTTGGTATAATGGTGACATAATGGAGACTATACAAGTGCATGGACGAAATGTTAGGATGTACACACATTCTAGTGTGTATCTACAATACTCTATATAACAAATAGTAAAGTTTCAGCTTGAAACTTTATTTAGCCTTGGGTTCTTTTTCCCTTAGATAATTCCCCCATCTAACTGGCCAGCAACCCCCCTATTATAATAAGCACAATATAATACAGCCACACTTTCCCTGCCCTTTCAGCCCAGTAGCCCGATTAGCATTTTTTTTTCTGAAGAACTTTCCTTGACCCTGGACAGATTGTAAGTCTATACAATACAGCCTGGACGTGTAAACCGAAGCAAGGAGCGAGCTGCCTAGAGAATTTTTTTTTACTCCACCTTGAGACTCAAATAGGTCAAAATAATACACTTAATGGACAAAATACAGATCTATACATTATCTATACATGAGTGGGGTGTCTTAGGGAGATCTTAGGTGCAGTCATCAAGATTTTACCTTCCCTTGATCTCTTCCACCTCCCCTCATACAAGAAGAGAAAATTAAAAGTTTCTGAAAGTAGATGTAGTAAAAGCAAGATTAAACATCTAAGCTCCTTCAAGGTTCCCTCTTAAAGTGAGTCTTTGCTTTTGACTTTAGAATCCTTCTTCCACTTCATCCTTCGGTTTTGGAACCAGATCTTGATCTGCCTCTCGTTTAGACATAGATTGTTGGCGATTTCAATGCGCCTGCGACGTGTCAGGTATCTGTTAAAATGGAATTCTTTCTCAAGTTCCAGGGTTTGGTAGCGAGTGTAGCTCGTCCGGGAACGTTTGCCATCAGTTTCTAGAGGGGATAAGGTAGTATAGGGGTCAGCATTACAAAAATAGGAAGAATTAAAAGGATCCTTGTTTAAAAAAAAATATCCCAAATGATGCTACTCATCCCCTGCATTAAGGCAGTATACATTATGTAAAGTATTTATCACATTTACATTCATTACTGTATTTAGAATTTGAAAGTTAAACATGCAATTTAAAAAAAAAAAGGAAAACAATCCCTAAAACATGAAGCCCCACTACTTAGACTATTTACTGCGGCCACAGGTTACAGCCATATTTAATAAATAAATGTATATGAAAAGTATATTTTTTTTTTCCTAAGAAAAATCCTTATATTCTGTCCCCCTAAAAAATGAAATTATTGTCTTTTCTCCACGTTTTGTTCCTATGATCCAATTATGCTGTCATAAATTTGAACGTCTATAGCCTGTAAGCCTTTTAGTGGACAGTTTTACGAGCAATTGATGCCTAAGTCGTAAAATTTACGACCTCAGGTTTTTTTTATTATTTGCCCCGCATGGCCTATAAAAACCAATGCAAAACCCTATGAAACAAAAGCGAGAAGTGAAAGTTTACCATGGCTCATATGCAGTTTGGTCATCCAGGGGTATATTTGGGGCGGCTGCTGCTGCTGCTGTTGCTGCTGTTGCTGCCCCTGCTGGGGCTGTTGCTGTCCTTGTGGGGTTGTTTGTACCGGCTCTGCTTTGATGTTCTCGATCCCTTTAGATCTGTCCTCCAGCGAAGTGCTCCCGGCTTTTTGATTGTAAATCCCAGGGCTTAGTGCACCCTGCTCTCCTCTGCCCAGACTGTGCCCAGCAGAGCCCATGACAGTACAGGAAGGCCGGTCAGAGTTACTGGTGGGATTTGAAGGCATGTCCAGACCGTTTAGAGAGTTTGAAGAACCAGGAGATGGGAATGTAATGCTCAGATCCAACCCACTGTAGCAATACCTGGACGAAGGGACCTCGGATACAGATCCATAATTCCCATAACTTTGCATGGAATAGGCAGGAACATTTTGACTTTGCTTATAGAATGAATTGGCTACGTATGAGCTCATAGCTGCAGCTGATGATGATTATTATTAGTATTATTATTTTTGCACCCTTTGATTAGCCTTGATTTGTGGCCCTTTGAAGTTCAGGGGTTTTGTTCTCTAAAGTGCAGAATTTATAGCTGGGGAATCCTCTTTCTTTATTCTATGTGCTCTGCCCAAATATGGGATGTTTAAATAGAATCACGTGACTCTGTTGGCCAGTCATAAATTTGGCTTGATGACCCCAGGAGGTTATTGATGGAAGCCTGTGAAACGTATCTGATATGTTGGCAGAACAAACTCAAGGCCCCAAGAAGGAAAAGAAGACAATGAGGCCACAGCGTCACCTGGTGCCAGTAGGGTGGTACAGCACCTGCTACTAAACATGGCTGAGCCACCATTGGTGCAATGGGTCAATGGCTGACTTGCATAACTTGCATTTTTATAACTATATCCCTACGTGAATAATTTATTTCAATAGTGGTTGACCACCAATTGAAGAAGGAATTTAATGGCTGCAGTTTTTTCCCCAGGGTTCCCAATAAAAACCATGGTATATTATACTAATTTTCTCACCATTGCCATTAAAGTAGTGAATGTGGCTTATATCAGCACAGATTATATATTTAATTAATTAATTACCATTAATTTATTACACCTATTATATTATTTAATTTCTTCTTTGTAAAATGGGAAAGACCAAGCAGCCAGCAGTCTGCCCTTATAGGAGCTTTTTTTTTTTTTACTTTAAGGGACTCAATATTTTATAGGATTGGAAGCGGAATATAATATTTCCATATATCCACAAATTCCTGTGGAATTTATTTACAGAAATAACCCCCATCAGATAAGACAAGACGTGTGTGTATATAGATGGCAGCCATGTGGAAGGCTTTGTTCAGTCTGTTTTCTGCTCTGCACCTTGAAATGCAAATCCTTATCTAAGAAAGCATCTCCCAAACATACGTGTGCAATAAATGTTTGGGGCTTAGATCACTGAAGGGAAAGTTTTGGTCTCTGCCTTCTGGTTGTGCATGGAAGATCAGAACTGCAAATTGCAAAAAATACCAGTGGCCTTGGGTAGAATATGCCCCAGATCCATTCACTAATAAGAAGCTTCAGTAAATTGTATTTTATTTATATATATATATATATATATATATATATATATATATATATATATATATAAATATATATATATATATATATATATATATATATATATAACATTTACTGAAGCTTCTTATTAGTGAATGGAGCTGGGGCATATTATATATTACATATTATATATATTTATTTTTATATATATATATATATATATATATATATATATATATATATATATATATATATATATATATATGAACAGTTTATTCACTGTTCCCTTAAGGTGAAAAGTTCAGCGCAATTGTAACACAATTACCCTTATGGTTGATGGTCGCAGAACCCAAATTAATTATAGCAGGGGAGAGTTCAGCAATCCTCAGCTTTCTTCTAGTAATTTTTCGGTATGTTATAGATTCTTATTCACATCTACATATTTTTATTTCACGTTGTTTCCAAAGGATCAATGAATAATCTCAGCCACCTTTTGTCTGTAGCTGTCCCTATTAAATAATAGCTAATTAGCATTTAAAATCAATATTATGCTTAAGTCTTAATCCAGACAATAATAATGCAGGGTTTTTTTATATGTAAAACAGGGTTAGAGAGTGTATGTAGTATTCTTTTGTGCCTGATTATCATTTATGCATTATAAATATAATTCTGTTTTCCAGTGTTGGATTGGAGGAGTATATTTCAGATTGTATTGTATTTTTGTTTTTTCTTTATGCTCTGGTTTATAGATTTTATAAAAAGAAGTGTATTTATGCTTTGGATAATATAGGACAGCTCACTATAGAAGGCTCAGTGTTTTCTTAGTTTGTGGGGAGTTGCTGGCTTCTTGCAGTCGGGCAGACAGTACACGTGTTTAGGAAGTTATCCTGAATGCAGAATAATATAGCTTTATTGTGTTATGTCGCCTGAATGGCAGTGACAGAGGATACAGAGGGTTTGTGACTGGTGTGAATTACTTTTTCTTTTCTTACAAAGGAGTCTGCCTCTGTTGTGCACACACGAGTAAAATGCTGTGTAATTCCAGGAAATAAAAATAAAGAGAACCACGTAAAAATAATATCAATTTTATTAAATACTCAACAGTTTGTCCATAGGACGTGATCTTTATACATAGTCAGTGAGACACAGAATGTAACCATTATTCTACAGCTATGAAACTTCATTTTACGAGCTACTACTGAACATTGCAGTGCTGACATAAATATAAATACTGACACCACGGACACAATGAGAAATAAAGTTCACACGGGAACTGTCACAGTATGGAATATGGAGGATCATCCAAATAATACAGTCAGGCTATGGGGAAAATGCTACATGGACGTGGCTCCTAGGGGCAGAGAGGGGGCAGGAGGACAGATTCTGGGGAGATCTTCACATTTCATCTGTGCTGGGTCCATCCCATCACACGACACACAACACACACAGGCAAAAAGTCTTGTTCTCCCTTGTGTTTGCAGGCAATGGTTCTTGTACAAGGAAATGTGGGACATTTTGAAATACTGTCTTTTTAAGTCAAAGTTGGAGAAACAACATAACACAGAGACTCAAAGCCATAATGGTGGATAACAAGCTGGCCAGAGCTAGCACACTGCAAGTTGTCCTTCTCCTTCATTGGATTGCTAGTCCAGTTTTGGCTCTAGAAAGAGATGTGTAGATATATATTTAATATAATTATATATTTGTTTCCATAATGCAGCCCATCCATATGAATTCTGCCAGCTGGGTGGGGGTGGAGGGTGATTGGGGGGTGCTGGTGGGAGCCCCCCATTCACTCTTTGGGTTGGTCTTCTGTGTCCTCTCGTTTTTCCTCCTTGCCCCCGGCCAGGCTGTCAGCAGATGCCCCGTTGCTCCCAGTCAGGGTAGAGGACAGGTTACTCTCCTTTTTCCACTTCATCCTCCTGTTTTGGAACCATATTTTGATCTGACGCTCTGTTAGGCAAAGTGCATTAGCGATCTCAATCCTCCTGCGCCTGGTCAGATAGCGATTAAAGTGGAATTCTTTCTCCAGCTCCAGGGTCTGATAACGGGAGTAGATCTGGCGACCTCGTCTTCTATCCGTTCCATAGCCCACCCCTAGGGAATCAGACACAAGATATACTGAGAATCATTAGTGAGAACCCCACAATCACAGAATCATTCACAGAATAATACCTGCACCCCCTAACTGTACCATCAGCAGCCCTGCAACCTAGACTCAGCCAGGAATATATCTAATGCAGAATATCTAATGGCATGATAGATAGATAGATAGATAGATAATAGATAGATAAATAAATGGATAGATAGAAAGGTAGACAGATAGATAGATAGATGAATGGATAGCTAATAGATAAATAATAGATGGATGGATAGATAGATAGATAGATAGATAGATAGATAGATAGATAGATAGATAGATGGAAAGGTAGATAGATGGAAAGGTAGATAGATAGATAATGGATGGATGAATGGATAGATAGATAATAGATGGATGGATGGATGGAGATAGATAGATAGATAGATAGATACATAGATGGATGAATAGATAGATAATAGATGGATGGATAGAGATAGATAGATAGATAGATAGATAGATAGATAGATTAATAGATGGATGGATAGATAGATAGATAGATAGATAGATAGATAGCTAAATAGATAGATAGATAGATAGATAGATAGATGGATAGATAGTAAGTATATAGATAATAGATGGATAGATAGAAGAAAGATAGCTCCTTTAGTCCACTCTCACAAAACAGTTGTATACCCCTTAATAGTGGATATATAGAGCTATACTTTTAATATAACATAATAAAATAAACTTTCAAACTAGTTCACATCCTCCCAGCCATATCTATATATGAATAAATAAATATATGTATATATATATATATATATATATATATATATATATATATATCACTGCACTGTACTAACTGTAATTTTGTAAATTGTCATGTACATATATGTTAATTAGAAAATTTATTAAATTACTTAGCTTACTTTTAAATTGTTAATAAGGCTGAAATGTCAGCATATAACTGTATATTACTACGGTTAATACTTGAATAGTAGATATGCATTTCTACTACATGCATAGATTCACATTAGCCCCTTTCAGTATTGGGAGCCTGCACTGAGTAAAAGTGTATAAAAGTGCTTCCATCTATCACTTAATATAAGGAGAGGTATCTGTATTAACTCTTGCCCCTCCACAAGGCAAGCAAACCTCGTTGAACTTTATTGCAGATCTTTGCAGCGTCTTTTAATTAGAAAGCACATAACAAGCCATATTTGCTCGCAACAACTTAACAAATAAAAGGCCTATAACGGCAACTGTGAAAGGAACTAGTTTATGGCTTTTATGAGGCCATAAAAAAGGAGCTGAGCCTGTTCTGCTGGGGAGATGATCGTAAAGATGGTTGAGTTTATGTAATTTATATGCCCAAGCTGTAAAACTTACCACTGTGGGAGTTCATGCGCTGCATCCACGGGTAGATCTGGATGCTGGTTTTCTGTTCCTGGACACTGGATCTGTTTTGGTCACTGTTAAAATCCTGTGCAATGGAAGTCTGTGTGTTGTGTCCCATAGAGTTCTGCCTGCAGCTAGTGAGCATGTCCTTGTCCTGGTAAAATGCATTAGATCCATACTCATAGGGGCCTCGGCTGGAGCTGAACACAACATTATCTTGCGGGGTGTAAAACGGAGAAGAGTAGATCCTATTCTGAGCCACGGCTGCTCCATAGGTGGAGAAATGCCTGACAGGGTCATAGGCGGTGGAATTAAGGGCCACATTGGGGAGGACTTCTTGGCCACTGGCTAAATGGCAGGATAAAGAGGGGTTGGTGAAATAGGAATTCATATCTTCTCCTTTACCTGCCTGTAAGATTTCTTTAATATTTATTTCTGTCTCCAGTTTGTAGTCTGAACTAGATTGTTATAGGGACGGCTCCACTCCAGGACAGACAAAATGACAAAGTCAGCTGACCTGCCTGCAGCCAATAGGAGGCGACATGTCAAGAGAGGAAAAAATTGGTTTTGCTTGTGTTGATTCCCCAGTTAGAAGTATATACATTCAAAGTAAAGTCTTGGAATCACAAAGATCAAATTAGTTATTGGGAGGAGTAAAATAAAATAGAATAAGGAAAAAAAAAATCCTGGCGGAGCTCTGAGACTTGGAGAGATTCTCAGGAGCTGGCATCTGATTTGCATTTTATCCACATAGAAATTCACTTTGTTCTTAATAGAATCTAATGTATGCACAAGCAGTTAGGACTTAGACACGACACAGGCGCTTCCTATGGGAGGAACAGTGCAATATACATGGAGATTTCGTGCTGCTGATTATACATGCAAAGAAGAGAGAAGAATTTACATCCAGCTGTATATTCACCATGGAAAAATGTGTTGGTTTACGTGTGATGTTTATATATGTGTGTGTGTATATATATATATATATATATATATATATATATATATATATATATAAATATATATATATATATGTGTGTGTGTATATATATATATACATATATACACACACATATATATTATATATGTGTATAAATATATGTATGTGTGTCTGTATATATGTATAGTTCTATACATGTGTGCATATGCACATACATATTTATATATACACACACATATACAGTGTGTGTAACGTTTTGTAGGTGCAGATGTGTATATCTAGTGGGATGTGTTTGTTGTTGTGTATGTAAGTAAATAGATTGATATAGGGACTTCGTGTACGTGTGAGTGTTGTGTATATATACATATACACACATAAACATTAACATATATACATATGTGTGTGCATAGACACTATATATATATATATATATATATATATATATATATATATATATATATATATATACACACACACAAACATCCCATAATATATACACCTTCTACACACATCCCACAATACACATAATACACAGATCCCATAATACACACACACACATACGTGTGAATAGACATTTTTATATATTTTATATAATATTATTTTATTTATTTTTTTATTATTTTTTTGTATTATTATTATTATTTTTTTCAATTTGATACACATATACACTATTGCATACCTTACCATGACTGGTATTATAATAATTCAGGGTAAATCTCGCCTATGTTTTAATTGCTTTCATTGACATTGCGTTCATTGCTAGACCCCCTATAACACTCTCCACCATCACATATGTTGTGTTTGATCCCTATTTCATTCTTTGCTTGGCTGGGTTATAATTACAATCTTTTAAATTGGGATCTACGAGTTTAGTAAATTGAAAGAGTCTAATGAGACGTCAAAAATCAAGAGCTAAAGAGTAGGCTAATGCTGTAATGTGGGTATTATTCCACCAGGCTAAAGTCACCTTGTTTATTAAAATTACATCTCATTATCCAGATGGAATAACTATATATATTTTCCATTTCTTAATAATAATACTAGGGCTGATTCCCCACAGCTGCCCTGCATGGACAATGACATTGCGGTGCAGTTGCTTGAGCACTGCTCTGAAGCTGCTATTCCTAATGGCCACTATTTGTGAAAGTTACAAAAAAAGCAATATTTTTTCAGGGTTGAAGAGAAACCCGGATGCTGAAGGATTTTACGATCTTTTTCCTGTGACCAACAAAGCGAAATGGTGGCTGTAAAGCCATAAAGATGGGAACAGACGTATTCAGGGGTCGTTTATTGCCCTGGTATAACACCAGCAGTCCCCCGAGTGCAGCAACTACACAAAATAAAGTTTTAGCCAAATAAAGGACCATTTGAGGCTGAGATGATACAACAGAGTGTGGGATCTATAGATTCCCCTATGCAACAAACAAGGTTTGTAATGGATCTGCTTATTTATAAGGGTGGGGATCTATCAAATATGCATGAGGTGTGATGGGGCACAGCTTTATACTTTTATATATATTACTGCTACATGTTTTGGTAAAAATTTGTATTAGTGTTAGGACAAAGCAGGAAAGAAAGAAGCAGCTGGGGAACAGGAACAGGCTTCACCTATAGCAGATGTTTAAGTAAGAGAATGGTAGCGAATATATAAGAATGCCACAATAGGTGTATACAATTGATAGTGTGTGTGTGTGTGTGTGTGTGTGTGTGTGTTTGTTTATGCATGAGTGTGTTTGTGTGTATAAATATGTATATATTTGTGTGTGTGTATATATATATATATATATATATATATATATATATATATATATATACATACACTCACACACACTTGTATGGATGGATGATAGATAGATAAATAGATAAATAGATAGATAGATAGATAGATAGATAGATAGATAGATAGTAGTGGTGTTTATACTGTTATTGTTTATTGTGATTGTTGTGTTGTTGCATCTTGCTGACATGTTTCTATCAGTTTTTAGGTTGAGTCACTTGGCTATATAACCTTTTGATATTTTGGGTCTTAATCTACAGTACACTTATCATCTTATCTTTTATTTATTGTCCAGTATGATTTGTCTTTGCTGTAATGCCAGACTATCCCCCTCCCCCCAGACTCTCAGTCTGCATTTACCTTTTATGATATTTATAAATATAATTCTCTTTCTACACAGAATAGAAGTCCCATTTTGCCCTGTGACTTGCAGGAAAGTGCAGGGATTATTTTAGGTAGGGGAAAGGGCTTGGTGCTTTGGATGAAGCAGCTCTGGGCTATAATAATGGTGCTTCCTTCTCTCACAAGAGAAAGTTAAGTGTTTTATTACATCTATAAGCAAAGGGCAAGGCTTAAAGCTCTGCTCGATTTATGGGGAGTAGAAAACTGGCTACTAGCACATGGAACTTCCAGCAACAAAGGGAAATCGTGATTTTTATTATTTCATCACAGCAAATTGGAAGAAAAAAAGTTTTATGCCCCTGAAAAAGCTGAGAATTTCGGTTTCTCCTCCTACTGTGCCTTTGCTACTGTGCTGAGTTACATATTTCTATATTTTTTTTTCTTTGCTATAAACTTAAGCATTGCTTCCAATCCGGTTCTGCATGTTTTTGCCTTCGAGGTATATAATACGCTCAATATATTTATTGTGTACAGTCAGCATATTATCAAGAAACAGATGTGTGTGGAGCAGCCCAGTGCTCTGTACCTGAGGCTGCAGGCTGCATCTCCTAATGCTCCCCTAAAGGTGATTATATACACACTGCTCACATATTCTGGATGTGCAGGTAAGGATATATATATATATATATATATATATATATATATATATATATATAGTCTTTCTTTTGTCACTTTTTTTTCCCCTCACCACCAGCATAATACTGAATAATGATTGTGTTTGTAGCATGGGTTCTTTAATTATCAGAATGATTAACTGATGGAAAATTACATGTAAAATAATTGCCTCTGCACACGTGTTTTCTATATCCTTTCCAATTAAAGAAAGGAAACAGCGGCAGTGACTTTAAGGGGACTTATAACTTCGGGGACCCAAGTTCCTTGAAGGTTTCAACACTTTAAACTCAATGTATTTGGTCACATTTTTAATGAGCTAACAACTGCATGTGATTATTTGTTATATGTAATGTGCCAATAAATATAAAACCTTATATATGTACACATATAGTGTAACTCACTGGATGGTGTGGGTCTATCTTATTTAGCTATCATTATTAAGCTTCCATTTGACTTCCTGTACATTTATTTATATAAGTATGTATCAAACTATTATACATATACACACAATGACACACACACATGTATACACACATTAACACACACAAATACAAATGCTTACAGATATATACACATAAACACACACAGTGATATACACACATACGCTCATACACACAGATATATACCCACAGATGTATATATAGATATATATGTACACACACGAACTCACAGAGATACACACAGATATACACACATACATAAGCACACATACATACACAAACAGATATATACACGTACACACATTCATATAAAGTAAAGTATTTACTATATAGTTCTGGGGTATTTACTGTGCACGATAAATACTAGAAAGAAATAAAAAAAAAAACATTATAGGTTCCTGTAATTAATGCTGAATAGTATTTTACTGGACATCACATACCTGGGTTACAAACACTAAGCACCTTTCTTTGTTTTCATCTTTTTAATTTCTATGAGTAATTTACAACCGATCTGCCTTCATTGCATTTACTTATTTATGACCTTGTTAAAGCTATAGACTATTGTCCGGGACATCTACCTGCTCATTAATATGATAATAGAGCTTGGGATATCTAAACTGCAAAGTAATGTCCAATGTGTTTTCTGAAATACAAGGGTATAAGGAAGAGAAAACATGGTGCATGGAATATGATGCATTGATTTAATCAGACGGTTGCTCTCTAAAGTAATTTTCTTAAGTGTCTTTGGGCTCCAATGGTGAAAAATAGTCTAGAGAAATGTGATAGACTATTTTTTTAATTAAAGACGAGAGGAAGGAGTTAAATTATAAATCAGACTCATATTAGCAAATTTACACTGACGTTTTGTAACACCCAATGTATTCAGCCGGGGAAACTGATAAACAATTGTAAAGGATAAGGAAGTTCACTTTTACAATGTGGACTTCCCCGGATTCAGCAGACAAGATCGCCTGCCATGTGACCCCATAAACCTTCCAAAACTCCAATATACCATGGAGCGAATATCTATCCATCTATCCATTATCTATCCATCCCTCTATCTATGTATCTATCTATCTATCTATTCATCCCTCTATCTATGTATCTATCTATGTATCTATCTATCTATCCCTCTATCTATCCCTCTTTCTATCTATATATCCATCTATTATCTATCTATCTATCTATCTATCTATCTATCTATCTATCTATCTATCTATTCATCCCTCTATCTATGTATCTATATATGTATCTATTTATGTATCTATTATCTATCCATCCCTCTATCTATCCCTCTATCTATATATCCATTATTATCTATTTATCTATCAATCATCAACCTACCTAACTCTTTTTGTATTAGTATTAATAAAAAAAAAACTATGCTAAGAGGTGTACAAGAATATCACACATCACTGTAGAATACTTGATACATTACTTTTTATTGTTATCTATAAGCATTAAACATAGTGAATAACTAATTCATTAAAGTTCAAATTTGTAACTTAATGTATGTTAAAATATTCTTTGTTTAATTTTTTTATATATTTTTGTTTGTTCTTACCACAGATGATATTACAACAACCGAAACATGAAGATGTGCAGACATTTAAAACAATCATTGAAATCGGATTTTTGTCCCTTGCGGATTACAACCACGAACTTATGGAAAAGGCTCAAGAAAATATTTCATGCATTGTGCTCAGTTTACTATTTCTGCTGTCCTTTGTGCATTGTAAGAACCTCCACATTGATAAACCCAGTTCTACAACTTCTGACAAATCAGCCTGCGATTGGAATAGACAGATTGGATCAATCGTAAATAGATATAGATAGATAGTTATATAGATAGATAGATAGATAGATAGCACGTGGCACAAACGCTACAGGTAAAGTCTACTCTTGTTGCTTTTACATGCACAATACACACAAAGTTTTTCGCTACTATGTGACCAGTATGATTGGGTGTTTAATTTAATTTGAAATACAGAGTGACAAAACATTGTTCAGCACCTTGAATCTTTGTGGTGAGCACAAAGAAGCACGTTTTTGGTCCTAAAAAAATGCTCTCTTGACATGCATTTTTTTGCCTCGTATTACGTTTTGTGTTTGTTTGGGGGGGGGGGGTTATAGCGTTTTTGCCCAGTGCGTTTTTTAAGTCAAATCTGGAAGGCTCAAAAACACTGGCGAAAACGCAGAAAGAATTGGCATGCTGCATCTTTGTGCTCACCACAAAGACGCAGCTAACAAAAAGCTGCAACGTGTGGACAGAAAAAAAATGAAATCTCATAGATTTTGCTGGTGAAGGAATGAACACAAAAAACGCACAAACACGCTGCAAAAAAAAACCAACACGCAGCGTGCAGTCTATATTTCTATTTTGATATGTCCGAGTGTCATTGTCTGTTATCAGATTACATGGAAAATCCAGATCCAGTGTGGGGTTCGATATCTGTTCATGATTCTTAAATAAATAAAATTGGTAACACATAATTTTATGTTTCTTGGAATTATTTCTTTGCATAGATAAGAATATTCTATTTATTTCATCCACACACACTCATTAGCGGACAGTGCTGAACTTTTGGGAACATGTTACTGTCACACTACAGGCATTAACCCTCCCTCCTACAATGTACACCAAAATGTAACAATATTCTAAAAGTTCAAACACAACACAATCGAGTTCTAAAAATGTACAAAATGAAATATTAAGCAACACAAGCATTCCACAGCCCCAGCAGATAACAATGCTTCTGACCAGAGCAGAGTCAGAGCTGGTTTAGCAGCATTTGGTCACTTGGGGGCAGTATATAAACAAACAAACAACAAGCTCATAGGAATAAGCCACAAACCACATCATAAACAAACTTGGGTGTCACAGATGTGTAGTAAAATTTACTATACTGCATGTATAAATAGGTACATAAATAGATAGATGAATGGATAGATAGACAATAGATAGATAGATAGATAGAAAGATAATAGATAGATAGATAATAGATAGATTGATAGATAGATAGATAGATAGATAGATAGATAGATAGATAGATAGATAGATAGAATGGCAGCACTCTCATGTTAAAAAAAAAAAATATTCATTACAATTTAATTTACACATTTCACGTTGGAAAATAAACTCACTGCAAGAGTTAAAACATTGTGTACATGGCCTTGAATAAATCTCTTTTTCTTTTACAATTTTTTTTAAATAGGAGTGCTACCATTTTTTTATTTTTTTTATTATAGATACAGTAGTTTGGACACGGTGCACATTTAATTGGTGCTGCTTTGATAGATAGATAGATAGATAGATAGATAGATAGATAAAATAGATAGATACTGCATAGCTAGAGAGATATATAGATAGATACTGCATAGATAGATAGATAGATAGATACTGCATAGATAGAAAGATGGATAGATAGATAGATAGATAGATAGATAGATAGATAAAATAGATAGATACTGCATAGATAGATAGATAGATAGATAGATACTGCATAGATAGATAGATAGATAGATAGATAGATAGATACTGCATAGCTAGAGAGATAGATAGATAGATAGATAGATAGATACTGCATAAATAGATAGATAGATAGATAGATAGATACTGCATAGATAGATAGATAGATACTGCATAGCTAGAGAGATAGATAGATAGATAGATAGATACTGCATAGCTAGAGAGAAAGATAGATAGATAGATAGATACTGCATAGATAGCAGGATGGATAGATAGATAGATAGATAGATAGATACATTTATATGGCCTTATCCTACATAATCCCAGTCTCCAGAAGCCGTTTGACCCCTCCATTAATTGTTCATATAATGACCGTGGTCTAATAAAAGCAGCAGCCCCGCAGATCACATCCTGCACAGCCCACATCCCATTGAACTCATTCTTTTTCATTGTGTTCCTTTTTTTATTGTTATTACTGTATTTATACAATTTAAACTACGACTGTAAATTTAATAAGCGGATTTAGGGAAGGAAATAATCCTGAGAATCTCTCCAATAAATACACGGAGAGAACAGGCGCAGCAATGCTCGCACTCTCTTATTAGCTTACCACTCACTTCCATAAATACCCTGTTATTTTTGTAGTTGAGCGTTTTACTGCCGCCTCAAAGAGCAAAATGAACAAATATATCGAGAGGACATAAAATATTCATAGACACCAAGAATATTTAACACCAAATTGTGTTTTCTATCTGTAAGAACATTTTCACGACGCCTGCTGGAATGGATGCACCAACTATAAAAACGCCAGCAGTGTGAGGACAGCTTATATTCCCGTCTG
>NC_134354.1:686496136-686501136 GCF_048569485.1 Anomaloglossus baeobatrachus
TTATATGTATCATAAAACCAAAGTTTTAAGGAGAAATTGAATACATTCACACAAACAGACATTGTCATTCATACACAGGGAGTGTTATTCCCCACAGGTCAGATCATTCTTTGCTTTCTTCCTTCTCCTCCTCTTCCTTCTCTTCTTCATCATTCCCTTCTTCCTCTGTCTTCTCTTCTTCTCTAGATCCGGGGAGTTTATCTTTGTTGTTCTCCTTTTTCCATTTCATTCTCCTGTTCTGAAACCAGATTTTGACCTGCCTTTCAGTCAGTCCCAGGGCGTGGGAGACCTCAATCCTTCGTTTCCTCGTCAAGTAAGGGTTGAAGAGGAATTCTTTCTCTAGCTCTAATGTCTGGTACCGGCTGTAAGTCTGCCTTCCACTGCGTCTTCCGGGGGCTGGGTATAGCAAAAGAAAACACACAGCCATTACTGCTTACCACTTCCAGGATCAGCTCCATAGGAGCCTTCACTAAGTATATACAGTCATCACAAGCCCAACATGTGTATCATGCAAGAAGTGGAACATTACAGCTACAAAAACTATCCTGGGAATAAAGAACTAGGACTTTCTAAGGCTTGGATCCAAAATACATAGCAATAAAGCTAATAATTAAAAGAAAGATAATAGCAATTATACTTCTGATACATCTACCTCTCCTACCAGTACCATTAGTATTACCACTATTACTACTATTAATAACAATAGCAGGAGAAATTTCATTGGTAGTAGTAATAATAATAATAATAAAAATAGTACTAAATTATACTTCTGCTACAACTATTACCAGTACTACAACTATTAGTACTAATGATAACATTAGCAGGAGCAATTTCATTGATCGTAGTAGTAATAATAATAATAGTAATAATAATACATATAATACTTCATCTATGACTACTACCTCTACTACTAATAATAATAGCAATTTCATTGGTTATAGTAATAATAATAGATATAATACTTCTCCTTATACAACTACCTCTACTACTAGTACTACAACTATTACCACTACTAATAAGAATAGCTATTTCATTGATTGTAGTAATAATATTACATATAATACTTCATCTATGACTACTACCTCTACTACTATTAAGAATAGCAATTTGATTGATTGTAGTAATAATAATAATAGTAGTAGTAGTAATAATAATAGATTATAATACTTTTTATACAACTACCTCTACTACTAGTACTACAACTATTACCACCACTACTACTACTAATAAGAATAGCTATTTCATTGATTGTAGTAATAATATTAATACTTCTGCTACAACTACTACCTTTACTACCAGTACTACTAATAACAATAACAATTTAATTGGTAGTAGTAATAATAATGGCAATAACACTTCTGCTACAACTACTACATCTACTACTAATAACAATAGCAGGAGCAATTTCATTGGTAGTAGTAGTAATAATAATAATAATAATAATAATAATAATAATAGTAATAATAACAATAATAGCAGCAGTGGGTATTAAAAAATATATATGCATGATATATTTACAATGCATATAAAATTATGAGTAGCATGTAATAGAGTTAACCCTTCCCCTGGATTATTTATGGATCTAAAAATAAAACATCAGTGACTTCCATGTAATCTAAAGTGGAAGAACACTATAAATCAGATCTGTAAACTTCACTTTTACAATCAGAGGGAAGGTTTTAAAGACATCCTTTAATTGCTTACAATAATACACAAACATTATGGCATTCTCATAAACTCCAGGCTTTATACATAGTCAAATGGCCTTACAATAAAAGGAGTTAATATGGATTTCACAGCCTTCACTGGACTGCCATGTAAACATTAAAAGGAAAAGTAAGTTGTACATTGTAACCCACTTTGTAAATACACCATTTTCACCTCTTTTAACTTTGCAAGCCATTAAGATAAACTATATGGTTTTATGAAGGAGCTCTGCAGTAAGAGCAAAGGGAATAACCTCGTGGGAGCTGTATGCTGTTTTCCTCAAGGCAGGGCAATAAAAATAACTTAGTTCAAAAGACCTGCACTTAAAACACCTTGATCTTTTTCTATTTTGTGTAACTACACTGCTGACTTGTGGAATGACCAGAAAAGCAATAATAAAAAGAGGTGTTACAGCAGCTCCGGCCGACAAACTAAATCCGGTGCTATTGTTTTGTGATTCTATGGCAAGGAGAGGCGTGCAGACAGACAAGACAACAAGACACAATGCACAAAATACAAAATAACAGAAGGGAAAAAAAGGTCCTAACCGTGAGGTCTCATCCAGGGGAACATAAGACTGGGAGACGAATTTTGGTTTAAGTGGCCTTGTCCTTCGCTAGAGCTAGTGTTAGAGGACAATTTACACTCGGGGTACTGCACCACGCTGGTCTCTTGCTGGGCACCATACAGGGACTGCCTTGGGAGGGCATCGTAGCCATAGAACTTGGAGGCGTCTCCGTGGCACGTCAGGGCGCAGGGATTCTGCTGGTAGCCAGTGTTGGAGATGCTGGAGGTGCCGTGGTGGAAGAACTCCTGGACGTGGTGGGAAGGGTGCTGGAAGCCTGGGGCTGTGGTGCCCGGTCCATACACCAGGGCATGGCTCCTACTCACACTTTGTGGGAACCGACAGTCGTAGTAAGTTGGCTCCAGGGACTCACCTCCTTTGTACTTGGAGAACAGGGGGTTCACAAAGTAGGAACTCATGGCTCTTGCATTAAAGACAGATGTAGCACCCCCCCTCCTTATAATAAAAAAAAAATCAAAATAGCAAACAATACAAGTCTTTAATTCTGTGAGAGATCAATGGAGAACTGTCCCCTGGGCTTGTCTTAAAGTCCTGTTTTTGTTGTGATGAGGAGGGGGGGTTCCTAGGAGGCTCTCACAGACGTCTCATAGTGCTGAGTGTCTCTGGGCTGCTGGGATCTTCTTGTAGTGCAGTCGGTAGGTAGAGCTCTCTCTGTCAGTTCCTCTATACTGTTCCTTCCCTTAACACCACAGGCAAATTCCTTAAAATCCCGCTGGTAAAGCTTTCACACGCGATTTGTATCCATCAATCCTCTCCTGCAAGACAGGCTGGAAAGAAATGACAAGGATTTGGGGGTATCGGATGGACGTGGAACACACCAGCCTTCAGAAAAAAAAAATATCAAATGAATGAGGGAGGGTTATGAAAGGTGCGCATTAATATCTTTAGGTGCTCTTTTTTTTTTTTCCAAGCCAGCCTCTTCACTGATGTGGGAAAATACATGCGCCGTGGGGTCAACCTAGGTTACCTCAACAGGTAAAATCTTTCGGGTGCATGGGTGCGGAGCTCAGCAGCTCCAGTGCAGGGACAGCTTTATTCCTTATTGCAAAATTGCATATTTCCCTTTAGTAATAAAGATACAGCCAAGTAGCCCAGTATGACGTCACTGGCCTCCTGCTCCCCCTCTTACGTCTCCACGGCTCCTCTCTAACCAGTTGGCGTCCTATTGGAATTAAGAAAACATTTAATGTCTTAAGAAAAGCTTAATACCAAATGTTAAAGGACCGAGGTTGTGCGCAGGCGATTGCATCACTAGAAGTAGGAATCCGACTGCTGGGACAGAATGAACCAGGAACCATCATGATATTAATGGAGAAAACGTGGAGGCTTCAATCATTAGGGATGGGAAGTCCAAATTACACAACAGACAAAGGGAAATGCACATTATAGCGATTTTATTGTGGTCTTATAGCACCAGGGAATAAAATAATAATAAAAGGAAATCACGTGAAATGCAATTAGGAAAACAGAGCAGTAATCAGAAATCCCCTTCCTCTTTCCATCTGTTGGTGCTGGGCTTTTGTAAGACCCCGATTTAGGGTCGGAGTGTAAAGTTTAGACGCCATTGAGAAGCCCCTATTGTAAAGAGTGAGGTTTATGGCTGCAGTAAACCAAAAGTGAGGAATGCTCCAGGCCCTAAAAGCAAGAAGGGGACATTATATATATATAAAACATATAATGGTGGTAAATAGTAGTTTAATAAGCAGAATGCTTTGGATACAGCAGGAAGCTGCATTGCATGTCGTGGAGTAACCTGTATTCTATAGTCTGTAGATAGGTGCCTTCCATTCAGGTAGTGTATAGTCTCTAATGGCATTGTGTATGAGTAGAGAACACAAATTAATAAAAGGACACAAGTATCTACATGTCTAGCTGAATACCCTGGGTGAGGACATACTTTAATGGAGCTGCATTCAAGGTTAGAAAGATTGCATATATGAGGAAGCCAGAAAGATCAGGACTTGATAGGAATCGCATTGCTCCACGTGGTCTCCTCACATAGCACTAATGATTAAATATGCAAATATGATAAGCTGCCTGATCCCTGAGAAAAGAGAAAGCACAGTTTGATCTGAGAGGACAAAAAAGTATATATGTGTATACAGTATGTAAAAATATATATATAAAAATATATATATATATATATATATAGTTACTTGGTATTATATAGCAATGATTGCATAGTAAGATATAATAATTTATTCTATTGCACAACGTGATTATATAATATTATTTCATTTCTGATAAATCTACACTGATCTACATTAGAAATCTTGACTTGTTTGTCATGCAAATGTAAGATGTATATAATATAAAAATATCTATCTTTCCATCTATCTATCAATCATCTATCTATCTATCATCTATCTAACTATCATCTATCTATTATCTATCTATTATCTATCTATTATCTATCTATAATCTATATATTATCTATCTATAATCTATCTATTATCTATCTAATCTATGTCATCTACAAACCTATCCCTCCATCTTGATTTGCTATACAGCAGTTTTATATGCATATTTTGTGTGGTTACTGTGTAAAGCCTATATATTTTTCTAGGAGTCTGGTGTATTTGAATCTGGTACATTTTCTTCTGATAATCAATTGATGGCTGTTATTTCCCTTGCTCTGGCCTGATTGTTATACATTCATGTCTGCTCAATAAATATCTGTTGTGATCAAAAGCAAACATGAATGGAG
>NC_134354.1:686506136-686523636 GCF_048569485.1 Anomaloglossus baeobatrachus
GCACATGCCCATATACACTTATAGGTGCACACATACAAATATAGGTACACGCTGATATATATATATATATATATATATGTGTGTGCAAAGGCCTATTTCCACTTATGGGTACATACATATAAACATATAGGTACATACATTTATTATATATGTATACATGCACACATGCCTATATACTCATATAGGTACAGACACATATCTGCATACACATGTCTATACACATATTGGTACACACTTGAACACATACATGTATAAGCACACACTTATATGCACATGTGGGTATATACACATCGACACACACACACGTATGTAGATATATATGAACCTTAACATGCACGTATGTGTAAAAACACACACATATATGCACAAATCCTGATATACACACACCCTTATACTGATGTAGTTTTCAGAGTGTATTGGTGTAAAATTTAAAATAATATTCTAATATGATACATTAATTAATAAGTTATATAATTATTATTGATCTTTATATCATGTGAAAAAAAGTATAAATGCATATTTGTATTGCTTCGTATAAATATATCTGTCAGTAGATAATTGTCATGAGGATGTTGACAGTTGTTACATAAATGTATCATATTTTATGCGGAAGGAATATGTTGTTATGTGGCCACATGTTAAGTAAAATGTTCCTGTGTAATACAAAATAATATAGCATATGCATTGCTGCACAGAAGAGTATGTACCACTATATGATAGGCATGTGCTGCTGTATTGCTAAATATATGGAATTGCATGATAATGTAACATTAGGAAATATACGTATATATGGATTCAGTGTATAAAAATACCGATACATGTGACAAATTATAAAGAAACCTATCAGAAAGTAATGCAAAATAGTCTATGAGTGCATATTAAATGCATCTACATATAAATCTGTCAGTTTATAGAATAATAAAAAATAAAATAATAATATACTGATCGAAGGCATTACACCCACGCATATATGCGTAGCAAATATTCCTGCACATCACCCATAGTTTGCTATATAGTATAAAATGCTATTATGAAACATATACATAAATACGTTAATATTCCGTACTTTACAAAGGAACATAAAGATCTTGTAAACATTTACTATATATTATGCACATATCAAACGTTATGAAGCTATTGAGTGGTGATAATTCTATATATATGAGGTTGTGGCTATACAATATTAAAGCCGTATTAACCCAAGATTAATAAATTAAACTGCCTGTTGTGAAGTTTTATGACTGCTCTGACCACTATAGTTCTTAGCCAGTCATCCTTAGTGAAGTGGCCTACTTGTGCAGTAGCATTCAGCCTACCTATAAAATCTTTAACTATATCATTCCAACAGCCAATAAAGGCTTTAATAACACAGTAAACACCAGCACTTTGCTATTTGACTACACACTATCGTACAATGCTTGTAGATAATACAAAGATACATGTTTTTTTTTTGTAGATATACATATATCCAGGCTGCTCAAGAAAACAGGAGAATGTGCAATCCTTTGGAGTCCCAAGGCAGGCTGTCCTGGCAGGAAGCAACTTAAATTAGGAATGCGGCCCTCTATTATTGTCCAAACCTGACATTTCTCTTGACTGAGACTATAAATTACTGTGCCATGTATTCTAAAACTTGGAAGTCAGATGCAAATGAAACAAATACAGCTTTACTCTAAAATCATGTTTCCAGGGCTGCTTTTGCCGCCATTGGTGGGGAATGTGCTCTGAAGGACATTCACTTATTTTATATTAGACTGATTATTAATAAGAATCACGATATAAGGGGATGAATGAAGGGAGTTTGTGCTTTAAAAGGAGCTGATCTGAAGAAGAAGTTAAATAACCGTAAGTACCATAAATGTAACAATATATTTTACACAGAGGAGAATAGGCTGCTACTTTTGTTACCAATGAGTCTGGATTTCCTTTGGCCCAGGGCGATCTGTTAGATACATATTTTTTCTTTTTGTGAAATTGCAACCACAAAACACACAAAAGCAGAATAGTGCAGTCTTCTATATTTACATAGAGCTGATCTACAGGCAGAACAGAACAATACTGAACATTATTTTTTGTGACAAGAATAAAATACATAAATATATACATCCAAGATACTTTCAATACTATAACAAAACATACTGGTAATTTCTCGATTTTGAATTATACAAAATATGCACTCACAAACTTCTTCAAATAAAAATTAACACTGGATAAGTATAAGTTACAAAATAAAATACTAAAAAAAATATTCAAGTACTTTTTTGTTTTGTTGATTTTTTTTTTCCTTGTTAAACTTGGATTTTTTTTTTCCTTAAAGACAGAGAAGAGGAACATTTGTAATTGCATTTTATAAAAGCGTGTGCTTCCAAAATGCCTGTGTGTTTAAAATCTACGCTAAACACAGATCTTCACATTCATAGTCATTAATGTTTTATTATTGGTAATGCTCGAACCCACAGCAAAATGTTTTCTTCACATATCTCTTATATAAGGGTTATGATGGGAAGGAGGAGGAGGATGGGTGAGGATCTCTAGGGCTGGTCCTTGTCGGTCTTTTCCTTGTTCATTTTCTTCATTTTCATTCTTCTGTTTTGAAACCAAATTTTAACTTGCCTTTCAGTGAGATTTAGAACCCTGGCGACCTCATAGCGCCGGTCCCTGGTTAGATACATATTAAATAAAAATTCCTTTTCTAGTTCCAAAGTCTGATATTTTGTATAGGGGCATCTTTTCTTTCTTGTGGAACGTGCATGGATCCAATTTGCCACTGGGTTATCTAAAAAAATAAACATAAAATGAAAACAGAGAACAATTAATATAACTGAATGTATCAATTAAAACGTGAAAATATGAAAATATTTACATTTTATTTTTCAAAATATTTATATACTACCTCCCCTCTAAGTTCAATAATGGCTCCTATAGTGTTAATTATATTTTTTAATATGGTAGACTTAAATGCATCATATCAGCAGACTTTTAGTGTGGCTAAAATGGTTATTGCCACTTTAAAGGTATTTAGCACATGAGTAGCAGAAGCCATTGTGAGCCTGCAATCATAAAATAAACGTTGTTGTCACAAGGCCATAAAAGGCTCCAACAAGTACTGTTACCTCTGTAGATGCTGAACTCAACGTGTCCATATATATATATATATATATACATATATATGTATATATATAAAGAAAAATAGTAATAATGAAAAAAACCTCTAAAATATATTATATACATATGTATATATATATATATATATATATATATATGTATATATATATACACACATATATAATTTATTAGATTTTTTTCATTATTATTGTTTTTCTTTTTTTTATGTGCAGGACACATGTGACCCCGTGGTCAATATCCTTTGATGATCAGCCTCATTTTATTTATTTTATTTATTATTATTTTTTATTACCTTCACTTTGTTGGAGCACATTTGTAATATATAACCTGTGTCCTGTACTTTCTGATAAAAAAAATGATCTTTAAGAGAAATTACATTTAAATAGCAATAAATCCATCAGTGTGGGAAGATGGTTATTTCCCACTTATATAATTACATAGAAGGGACTGTATAGCTATAATTTGGAGTTTTATAGTGCAGTGCTTTATAATTGTACTAATAAAATGTGTGACTGCCAGGTGTCTCCTTGCCCATTAGCCCATGTGCTTTGTGAGATATCAATGGCACAGGCGCCTAAACTTAGGCAGAAAGGTTTTAAACTTTGAAGAAGACACAATTAAAGGAAGCCCTGTGTCAGTGTGAACTGCTCTGGTCATAACCATAAAACCTCAGCTAATACGTTGTTTGTTCAAATGACCAATTGTCCCACACAGTTCAATGCCTGCGAGGACATTCTTTTCTTGGCATTTCATCTGCTGGGACACTAAAATACAGAGTCAGGACTGCAGAATGCACAAAGTGATCCCTGTATGTACAATACTAAGGATGTGTCAGGTTAATGAGCTAGGGATAGGTGTTTCCTCTGTGCTGAGGCTGCAGCAGTCCCTGGGAATCATTTTAGCTGCAGTGCTGGAGACTATCTGAGATATTGTAGGGATATCAGGAAGGAATGATGTCCTGAGCTGGAGCTGGGTGTCACTGCACATGGAAATAAATGGCTTGTAGGAAGTGCACCATGCTTGCCTGCCCTAATACATCCCTTCCTATTCTTTTATTCCCTCTAAAGGCAGCCAGGTCTTGCTGCTGCAGGCTGTGTGTTTAGGGCAGGGCCCTGGTTTAAGGAGGTAATTTGGTTTTATGGAGGAGACTCTAGTACATGTTCTAATTCCTCCTCCCCCCCTCTCCGGTTGTAAACAAGAATGAGTGTAATAACTTACTGGGGTCCAATTCAGCCTTGTCCTCTTTGTGTTTGCTGGTGAGGATGGCCTCAGAGTCCGGGGAGGGGATGGTGTGCAGAGGTGGCCTGTCCCTCAGATCTCCGGGGGAGCCATACATGTAGTCCGGGTAGCTGCGGCCATCGCCGGGGCCACACTCCCTCCTGCTGGGGAAGGCGTCAGGCTTCAGTCCGTAGTGCCTGCTGCTGGCTGCAAACCCTGGGAAGGACACGGTCCCTGAGATGGGCTCCAGCCAAGATCGCATATATCTGGCGTCTGTGCCCAAATGTGGCTGGTGGTGGCTGTAGGGGTGATAGACCACCGAGGACTGGGAGTGCACAGGACCCCAGGAGGTGGTGAACACTGCAGGCTTCGGGGCAAAACTGCAGGAAGGGAAATCTCCACAGTCCGGGACTAATCCTGACGGTCGTGCAGCAGCGGGATGAGCCCCAGTGGTGGGGAACCTGGAAGCCAGGAGGTCTTCACTCTCATGGCTGATCAGAGAGTCCACATAATAGTTGCTGATAGGACCAGACGCAGACATTGTTCCCCCTTCTTTTACATTCATAAGATTATTGTATGAACTGTATGTGTACTTTTTATCTGCTCATAGAACAATCAGGGCAGGTAATTATTTTTTCAGCCTTTCAAGCTTGTCATTGGCTATTGCCTCCCACGTGATTGTATTTACAAAAAAAAAAAAAAAATACAGTGCAGATCAATGCGCAGGTCCCATTGCCTGTATGTGTATGGGAGCTGAGCAGCTCCTTATAAATGGTGAGATAATGTGAGAATCTGAGCCCTGGACCTGCTGGACCTTACTAGGATCTGATGCCTGCTGCTCTGTAGGGGCATTTGGAAGGAAACTTGGGGGAATGTGAGTGCTGGGGCATGGGAAGAAGCAAGGGACTATTTCTTGACGCAATTCATCTCTGTCTCTTCTCTGTATTGCTGCCAGCATACTAGAATGGATATATATTACAGTCCAGGACAAATACATTATGATTTCTGCATTTTGTAAAGCAAGAATCAGCTTCCTGCTATTTATGCTGCTAAGAGATAATCTGGGTTTTACTCTTTTTTTGCAATGTCACTGGCTGATGTAATATTATAAATGCCCCCATGTACCAGTTGGTATTTTTTTCTTTTCAGATCAGCAGGGCATTGAAATCCAAGCAAAAGGAAGCCAGAGGAGTTTTGAAAAGAAGGGGGAAAGATCTGATGGAACAGACATTTGCACAGAATAAAAGTGCTAAGCTACTCCCATCTTTCAATGGATGTCTGTATTCGTCTGCTCAGGCTTGGATGTTTTTATGTCCTTCAATAAAAAATTTACGAGGCTCATTGGATTGTTCATAAACGTGTCGTTCATTAAACAAAACTGTAAGGTTTGGATTTCAACTGTAAAAAAAAAAAAAAAGCAAAAAGTTATAGCAAAGTTCCTGATGCGTTTTCTGATGGCTGAGAGACAATTTTAGAAGGATAATTCCCAGGAACAACTTCCAGGGCCACCGATGTGTCTGCATTGGGTCCTGGCACTAAATAACCCCCCTGATTCTGGAGACGAATTCCATCACATTTAACACAGGGGGCTCGACTACAATTCAACACACAAGTGTGGAGACACTGAGCATTGTGATATTAGAAATATATTGCTTTTATTCTGCCCCAAATGATGGGCATAAAGAGTCCATTTATTGCTGATAAATCTCATTTTTACTGTTGCACTGGAAAGCCAGAGCTGCAGTAAATAATGGGCGATTCTAAAATCCCCTCTAATAGATTTCCGTAATGTTGGTCTTGCATAGTACATGGTGTGTATGGTATATACAATTCATACAAAGCATTATCCATCCACAGAGCAAGCAATGTCGCTAATAACTGCGATTACATGGAATTCTGCAAGATTTACACTTCCACAGAGGAAACCCAAACGCCTGACATATATAAGACTCAAGCAGCAGATAAAACAATTGTACAACTACAGGCATAATGAAATGTATATTTAATGTCTACATAATCCATACAGAAAGGGAACATTCAGAGCTGATTCGCTGAGCCAATGCTTTTATTAATTCATATCTCCCCCACTGTGAGAGACCCCAATAAGCAGCAGCTCTGTCACTGCAAGGATTCTCTGAGGTTCGTTAAGTTGCACATGATGGGGTGAAGAATATATTATCAGACATTACTCAGGATCGTAACAGTGCAGAAATCTCTGCTTCTATTCAGACCAGGAAAAATCTGATCTAATAAAATCAGCACACACAATAGATGATATCTATGCATCCAGCACATGCTGGACTGATACTCCATAACATACAGTAATCAGACAAGCTAGGCATCAAAACTGATACATTAATGTGTAAAACAAATGTCACACTGACACAATGCTCTGCAATACAGAAACAAGATGACTGAATAGCACACTGTGTGATATCTATCTATCTATCTATCTATCTATCTATCTATCTATCTATCTTTCTATCCATCTATCTATCATGTGTATATATCTATAGAAATTATAAACAAACAGACATACAAATAGATAGATAGGCATATATATATATATATATATATATATATATATATATATATATAGACTATAAATACAAAGGGAGATACATAGTGAAAGCCTTTAAAGATTATTTATCTCTATCTACATGTCTATCCATATGTATATATATATATATATATATATATATATATATATATAATAGGTAGACAGACAGATAGATAGATAGATAGATAGATAGATAGATAGACATATGTATGGGCTATAAATACATAGGGAGATAAATAGTGAAAGCCTTTATACATTATCTATGTATGTATATATATATATATATATATATACATATCCTTCTTTCTTTCTATCTATCTATCTATCTATCTATCTATCTATCTATCTGTTTCTATCATCTATCTATATGTGTATATAAATGATAGACAGATAGATAGATAGATAGATAGATAGATAGATAGATAGATAGATAGATAGATAGATAGACAGACAGACAGACAGATGGATAGACAGACAGACAGATAGATAGATAGATAGATAGATAGATAGATAGATAGATAGATAGATAGATAGATAGATAGATAGATTAATAACCTGCGAAGGCTTTCACTATTTATCTCCCTATGTATTTATAGTTCACCTATATATATATATACACGCACAGGAGATAGGTAGATAGATAGACAGATAGACAGACAGATAGATAGATAGTTAGATAGATAGATACATAGATGGATAGATAGATAGATAGATAGATAGATAGATACATAGATGGATAGATAGATAGATGATAGATAGATAGATAGATAGATAGATAGATAGATAGATACATAGATAGATGGATAGATAGATAGATAGATAGATAGAGCTATTGAATATAATGCATATTTCCAGTGTACACAATTCGAATTGATTCTGAGGACAACAAACATTTGCAACCACATTTCAGCTCAGCTGCTTTGCACAATAGACATAATATCTTAATATATTTTTCAAGATTATCTCTCCAAAGACTACATGAACAATGAAGATCGTAGACGACCAATGCTCCAGACATCAATAAATTAACATATTAACCATTTGACATCTGCGTAACATGAAAACAAAATGAAGCGTGATCACAGTACCTTATTAGTGGAATCTTGGAGCTTCGAGATGAGGATCCGTTACTGAGAAATTCGCCTTTAGACTGTATATCCGCCATGTGTTTATATCCAGGTTTTGCATATATGTATATCCCTTGTGTTGTTGTGCAGGCCTCTAATGATCCCATCCAGTTGCCTTCTCCTGGCTCTCATCTTGACTACTGATTTCATTTTTTTCCAAATACAGATCTTCAGCACAGCACAGAAGAAAAAAAAAACAAGTGCACTGGAAATATGAACACTCTCACATTACCATGTGGGATCCCCTGAATTTTTATTGCAACTTTCTCCCTTGGTTTATTCATGGTGAATGCTACTGTCCTGCTAAAAATGAGGCTTACTCATTGCTCTGTCTTTCCTCTATAAATAACATCCAGGGAAGAAGGTTTTATATATCTGTTTCCTTAAGAAAATCTATGATGTATACAGTATGAATATTTTCACTCATTCTGGGGAGCCTGCTAGTGTAAAAAAGAAAGCACAGGGAATTGAAGGATGGAAGCACAAGCATCTTACAGAGTAAGAAAAAAAATAGCCAAGATATCTTGAAGACACAGGCCTAGTGGAATAAAAAGCAAACTCATTGAAGTGAAGGCCCCCTTTTCCTTCCCTCCCAGTTGCAGGTTTTATGAGTTTACACGGGAAAGCTCTGAAAATTGCAGATGGGGTGGGGAGAGAAAGGAATCACCTCAATATAATATCCTGTTAATGGGAGCCATAGTCCCCTTTGTCCCACAGATTTCCAAAGGACTTGTCAGTGATCTGGTTTATCCATCATGGTCTTTGGACTGCAGGCAGCAGACACATTCACGCCATACTTGACAGACAGACAAATGCTCTCTCCAAGCATCCATTTTGTGGCTTGGCTGTCTCCATGGTATGGTTCAATAAACACCGTCAAGTTCGGTTTAATACATAAACATTTTTTTTCCCAGTACTTTTTGGATGTATTAGGAGATTTAGTGCAATATTTGATACAAATATTTAGATGAGAAGCTCAATTAACACAGACCGGACGCAGCGCAATCAAGGTAATGAACAGTTGTCGCAGCACTTTGTGAAATGTCCCGTCCTTGTGTCGTCTGAGGATTAAGTAGTTAGTCATATTCCTTAGTTCTTGTATAGCGTGTTGTGTTGATTGTCTAACCTGTCCTCATCCCTCATCATTGTGCATTATGTTTACAATATCCCTGTATAACTCGTGTGCATCAACAGGCCAAGGATCTCTACATGTCTACTGCGCCTGGAAAGACTTTCTAATAGCGACAGTGCAGGGGATGTGAAGGGATAGACAGACCATAGATAAGAGATAGATAGATAGATAGATAGATAGATAGACCATAGATAAGAGATAGATAGATAGATAGATAGATAGACAGACCATAGATAAGAGATAGATAGATAGATAGATAGACAGACCATAGATAAGAGATAGATAGATAGATAGATAGACAGACCATAGATAAGAGATAGATAGATAGATAGATAGACCATAGATAAGAGTTAGATAGATAGATAGACAGACCATAGATAAGAGATAGATAGATAGATAGACCATAGATAAGAGATAGATAGATAGATAGATAGATAGACAGACCATAGATAAGAGATAGATAGATAGACCATAGATAAGAGATAGATAGACAGATAGATAATAGATAGTTAGATAGATAGATAGACAGATAAGTGGTAGATAAAGGGATGGATGGATAGATAAATAAACAATAGATAGATAATAGATACATAGATAGATAATAGATAGATAGACAGATAGATAAGTGGTAGATAGAGGGATGGATGGATAGATAGATAGATAGATATATAGACAGATAGATGGATACATAGATAGATAAATAATAGATAGATGGATAGCTAGATATATAGATAGATAGATAGATAGAACAGATAGATCTATGGATAGATAAGAGGGATGGATAGATAGATAGATAGATAGATAGATAGATAGATAGATAGATAGATAGATAGAGGGATGAATAGATAAATAATAGATAGACAGAGACAAATAGATACATAAATAGATAGATAAGAGATAGAAAGATAGAAACCAGATAGATAATAAACAGACCGATAGATAGATAGATAGATAGATAGATAGATAGATAGATAGATAGATAGATAGATAGATAGATAATAGATAAACACATTTTTACATTAACTCCTAAATACATACAGTAAATACCTGTACATCTCTACCTACAAGTCTTAATTGAAAATTATAAAGTGGTTACTCAAGCCTATATAAATAAATGATTGACAGGTATGGGGACATGGATAGATAGATAGATAGATAGATAGATAGATAGAAAGATTAATATATAGATAGATTTGCCGTGCATATAGACATATATTAATGTTTGCATTAACACACACACACACACACACACACACACACACACACACACACACGTATATTTATATAGACAGAGAGACTGACAGAAATGCAAGATTATTAAATGGACATAAAAGAACATAGCCTTGGCAAATAGATAGATAGACAGACAGACAGATGGCTAGATAGATAGATAGATAGATAGATAGATAGATAGATAGATAGAAAGCCACATCATGGGATAATAAAGTCCACACTGTTGTTTTTTTTTGTTTGTTTTTTTTTGAGTGCTGCCTTCTCTTTTTCATCTATCAATTTACTATTGGATAAAGCTTTATGGATGTCTCTGCACCCACTATATTATTTTCTTGTGCTGTTCCAGATTTACTTATTTATTTCTAGATAGATTGACTCTCTCTTTCACACACACACACACACACACACACACACACACACACACACACACACCACACACACACACACACACGTTAGTGTGTGTTTGTCTAAGTGTGTTGAGTCTGTGTGTATATTTTGTCTGATGCGTCTGTGTGTTGCATTGTGTCTTTGTGTTGTAATGTGTCTGTGTTGTGTGTTGTGTCTCTGTGTGTTGTTTTGTATCTGTGTGATGTTTCAAGTGGTGTGTGTGTGTTGTGTCTGTGTGCTGTTTCTCTATGTGTTGTGTGTGTTGTGTTTTGTCTGTGGTTTCTGTATGTTGTGTCTGTGTGATATTGTCTGTGTGATGTGTCTGTGTGCTGCGTGTTGTGTCTGTGTTATGTGTTAAAAGTGTTAAAAGAGAAAGGTTTTGGTACCGTGTTAGCTAGTTGAAAAATGATTGATTGCTCTCAGTGAGATGTGTTATGTGTGTGATGTGCCTGTGTGATGTGTCTATGTATGTGTCTGTGGGTCGTGAATCCCTATGTGCGTGTGTGTGTGTGTGTGTGTGTGTGTTGCGGTTGTGTGTGTGTGTCTGTGGGTCATGTCTGTGTGTGTGTATGTGTGTGTGTGTGTGTGTGTGTGTGTGTAACCCAGTCTGAATATATTTGTAATATATGATATATATATATATATATATATATATATATATATATATATATATATGTATATATATAATATCTATCACTATCAGGCACTCAGTCCCCTGCATTTGAAGCATACAGGGACTTACTCCACTACTAAGGAATAAGTAACATTATTATTGTGTATAGGTGTAATGATATCTGTATCATTATCCCTTTAATACACAGTTGATGTTTGCTGGTAAGGAGTCAGGAAGGAAGCGGCCTGAGTAGTGTGAAGTGGATGGCACGTCTATGTGAGAAAGTATATTGGCAGATGAGTACAATGCAGTGATTGCTGGCTTTCCTGGCTTTCCAGCAGACAGAGACTGCTGTGTTTGTGGGGGGTTAGGAAGTACACAAGACAGCAACTATCAAAGGAAAAGACCTCAGAAGACTGGGACAGAGATAATACTGCAGCCATAAAGTGCCTCTACCTGCTCCTGCAATGGCCATACGTCCCCTAGAGGGAATTTTCATGTGAAATGACTTTGGATTCCAGACTAATTTCAGTGGTGTTGAGCACGGTGTACTAAAAATTCCTTAGTGCAATTACAGCCTAGCACCAATTTACTCAACAGCCACAAGTTCCCTTTCAAATTTACTAGCAAAGTCTTTTTTTTCTTTTTTTTTGTGAGTAAAGCTCAAATTGTAGACTTCCCCGACTAGCTTTGTGAGTAAAGGTGGGTGGGGGAGGGGGGCTTTTGCTTTGTTTCATATACATCATCACAACTCTGAATGGAAACCTTATACATCAAATAATATTGTCCTTGCTTTTGTCCTATACAATGTAGAAATGTCCAACATACCACTCCCATTTCAAGAAAGGTGACTGTACAAAGAAAATAAATGTGAGTGGCACACACACACAGACACAAAGACACAAAGACACACAAACTACCAGACACACAAACACACACACACACACACACACAAAGACACAGACAAACACAGACACAAACTACACATACACAAAGACACAAACACAGACACAAACTCCAGACACAGACAAACACAGACAGACACAAAGCCATAAACACTCACACTGTCACAAACAAACTGACAAACTTCCACACACACAAAGACATAGACAAACACAGACACAAACACACAAACTCCACACACAAAGGCACAGACAACGACACACAAAGACATAAGCATACATAAACACATACATACAAACTACAAACACATACATACATACATACATACAAACATACAAACATTCACACATACATTATGTATACTAAATAAATGTCTCTTTTTATAAATGTCCCATTTTCGTTTGTGTGTACAAAATGCTGATCTGGCTACATGTGTGAGCATTGGTTTGTATGCATGGCTGCAGGCGTGTGTGTTACGATTTTATCAGTAAGTGCCTCATACGATATGTATGCATTCAGGCATTCAGAAATATGTACATATGGCATATATATATATATATATACATATATATATATATATATATATATATATATATATATATACACACACACACACACACACACACACACACACAAACACACATATAAATGGTGAAAACACATACAAATGGTGAACCTGCATGAATATATGCAGACATATTAATTACCTATAAACATAACATACAAATGGTGTACATGCATCAATATATGCAGACGTACTAATTACGTGAAAACATATAGTGTTACATACAATCATTCTAAATATTTTATTAGTAGCTGATTTTTTTCGTATTATTTATTTAGCGAAAATAAACATACATAATTTACTAATTGCTTCTATTTGTCTAATCTAGTTCTATCTATACATCTGTTATGTACATTTTCAATGTAAGTACTTATGCATTCTAGTTGCCTGCGTGCAGTGTTGTTGCTTTTTGTGTCTGTTTCAAAAGAAATTGTGATTGATTTTTATTTTATTTTTCAATAGTGTACATTTTGTTTTCCATTTCTCGTTATTATCTGTTGTTTAGGCACAAAACAGTTGGTAATAGTAATATATGGTACACTACATCTCTGTTTGGGTTTTTTTTTCTGATATCTGAGTATGTGTGCAATCTATACTGCTTGTAACCGACCCCCACTCATATATATTTTTAAATATTCAAACTGTTATTTTTTTTTCTGTTAATCTATCTATCTATTATCTACCTATAGTATCTATCTATATCTATCTATTATCTACCTATAATATCTATCTATCTATCCATCTATCTATCTATCTATTATCTACCTATAGTATCTATCTATCTATCTATCTATCTATTATCTACCTATAGTATCTATCTATCTATCTATCTATCTATCTATCTATCTATCTATCTATCTATCTATTATCTACCTATAATATCTATCTATCTATCTATCTATCTATCTATCTATCTATCTATTATCTACCTATAATATCTATCTATCTACCTATAGTATCTATCTATCTATGATTCTATCTATCTATCCATCTATCTATTATCTACATATAGTATCTATCTATCTATCTATCTATCTATCTATCTATCTATCTATCTATCTGTCTATCCCTCTCTATCTATCTATCTATCTATCTATCTATCTATCATCTACCTATAGTATCTTTCGATCTATATCTATTTATCTATATGTCTGTCAATCAGTCAGTCAGTCAGTCAATCATATATCTTACTATATTTTGTGTGCTATGTGTTTTATATTTGTGCTGAGGACAATACTTACAAATGTTTTTGAATTTCAGGTTTAATGAAATTGCAGAAAATAATTATTGGAAGTCGCATTGCTTGACGCTAAATATCTGCTGTTTAGACTTGTATCACGTAACTATTGTATGAACAGACATGTATATAATAATTTCCCACGTCAAACAAAGCCCCATGCACCGTGCCTAAGGAGGTGCTCTACAGGATGGAATGCTAAACGTCTACTTGTAGGCTACAGGCCCTGAGACCATTCGCACGCTCCTGAGTGGCTGTAAAATGAAGAATAGACCATCCTGAGGAGAAAATATCAGACCAATGTAAAATATTCAATCTCCTAATCGCAAAAGACAAAAAAATTACAACAATTACAAATACCGATTTACTCAGAATTTCGAGAGTATGTGGACACAAAATGTACATTATTATGCAAAGAAGACTTTAATAAGATCAAAATGTGACATTTTCCAATCAAACCTTAAGGAATAAAGACATCAAATGTACAAGGCACAGATCGAATGCACAAGTAAATCCATATACTGAAAACCAACCTCACATATGGGAAATCAACCAACCCCACATGCTGGAACCCAACGTTCTACAGAAAATATTCAAAGTTTTCAAAACAATTCTGGGAGTTAATATTCTGATTTATCTTTTTGTATTTTTTTTTTTACCATCAAGGATCTATTTACAAATTAAAATTCAATCCTTTCAAGGAGAAATCAACTCACTTAGCTGCAAAGAACCTGTTTGCGAATTAGTTATCCATTCTATTATTTTTTTGCAATGGAGTTCCTGAATTAAGGTTATGTACCGCAGGATGGGTCCTACCTAATCATAATTTGGTATTTTATAATCATCACTGCACCATATGTACAGAATTTGGATCAAAGACTATTTGGTATTTGTTCATCTATCAATGGTGTATTATAGTAAAATAAATAAAAAAAAATCAGGGCAAGTGAACAATGTAACACGTCCACTATTTCACTATTTAATGTTCGTTTGGATCCTATATTTGTATGTATGTATGTATGTATGTATGTATGCTTTAATGTATTCACTTTAAGCTAGTATAAAAATGTAAGAAGAAAGAAAAAGAAAGAAAAAAAGAAAGAAATATGATAGATAAGATAGATAATAGATTGATAGATAGACAGATAGATAGATAGATAGATAGATAGATAGATAGATGAATAGATGGGTGATGGATAGAGAGATACTTGGGACATATATTGACGAGATATAGGTAGATGATTTTGGAGTATCATTTATGTGATCAATACTTTTACTGTTTTGTTTTTTTTTGTTTTTTATTGTAGTAGTAGTAGTTTCTATTCATGGTTCAGCATAAAACTCTATATGATGTATATCTTGCATTTAATTGGGGTAATTTAATTTTTAATATTTATATTCATAAATATCTAATTACCTGAAGTGGATATGTAGAGGAAAATTTCTCAGTATTGATATTTTTCTCAGTATTGATATTACATTATATTCATTTGGTCAACATAACATTAACATTGGAACTTGAAGGTAAGAACATGTGTCATCAATATATGAAACCCAGCTGTAAAATGAATTATCCATTTATTTTCTCTTTTTTTTTTTTTTTCGGAAATGAGCATAATTATTGCAACCAGCACAAGAGACACAAAGACTACAGTAATATACATACAAAGCACAGAATGCCTGATCAGAGCATATTTTCTTTCTGCGACAGTCTGGCCACTTTAATAGAGGGCTTGTGAAATGGTAACAGGAGAACACATCACCTTCCTAATAAAGCTAAGGTGGATTGGGGATCCAATTCCTCAACGCTTCAAAAGCCCCTGCATGTGACTCACTTAGAAATATTATATTCCTATATAAGCCCCCCGTTTCCTCAAGGAGTCACGAAATTAAGCATTTAACAGCTCCTTGTAAATGCAACCTCCCGATCTTACTGCCAGGAACAATGATCTGTCCCTGTGTCCTGGTGTGGAGCCAATACTGCTAATAATTTCATAGGATTTCTGTAGGAAGGGTCCTTTTGTCTGGCCACAATCATCTGAGGAGCTTCATTCTGCCACTAAACAATAGCAAGGAGAGCAAGATGCAGCCAGAAGCCAGGGCTGAGATCCTAGATTCCCTACAACCCATACTGCCCGCCCGGTGCTGGCATCCACAGGGGACTCCCTCCCCTTGCTTCCCGGGCCCTGGCATCTTTACAGGGGCTCCCTCCCATTCCTTCCCGGGCCCTGGCATCCTTACAGTGGCTCCCTCCCATTCCTTCCCGGGCAGTGGCATCTTAGAGGGGCTCCCTCCCAGGCACTGGCATCTTTGAAGGGTCTCCCTTCCCATTACTTCTTGGGCACTCGCATCTTTCGAGGGGCTCCCTCCCAGGCACTGGCATCTTTAGAGGGGCTCCCTCCCAGGCACTGGCATCTTTAGAGGGGCTCCCTCCCAGGCACTGGCATCTTTGGAGGGTCTCCCTTCCCATTACTTTTTGGGCACTCACATAGTTAGAGGGGCTTCCTCTCCGGGCACTGGCATCTCTATAGAGGCTCCCTCCCCGGGCACTGACATCCTTATAGAGGCTCCCTCCCCGGGCACTGGCATCTCTATAGAGGCTCCCTCCCCGGGCACTGGCATCTCTATAGAGGCTCCCTCCCCGGGCACTGGCATCTCTATAGATAGAGGCTCCCTCCCCGGGCACTGGCATCTCTATAGAGGCTCCCTCCCCGGGCACTGGCATCTCTATAGAGGCTCCCTCCCCGGGCACTGGCATCTTTGGACGGTCTCCTTTCCCATTACTTTTATGGCACTGGCATCTTTAGAGGGGCTCCCTCCCCGGGCAGTGGCATCTTTAAAGGGGATCCCTCCCCGGGCAGTGGCATCTTTAGAAGGGCTCCCTCCCTGGAACTGACATCCATTGGGGCTCCCTCCCTTTTCTTCCAGGGCACAGGTTTCCTTAGGCGCTCCCTTCCCATTACTTCTTGGGCACTGAGGCTCCATTGGGGCTGCATTCCCTTCCTTCCAGGGGATAAGCTTCCTTAGGGTCTCCCTCTCCTGTCTTCCAGGGCACAAATTCCTTAAGGCTTCCCTCCCCATTACTTCTCGGGCACTGGCATCCTTAGAGGATCTGTTCACTCGCCCTCTTAGGAAGCCACTTGCAGAACATTAAAGGAAATCGTTGTTCTTGATGAAGACGAACTGACGTAATTAAGGCAGTTTCTTGTTGCCGCGTTAAAACAGTCAATCCCAACAACATGAAACTACCTAAACCACGGATCAGCTGGGTGACAAGATGCAACATCCACAATCCCTTGTCAGATAAAAAAAAAAAAAAAGAGGAGGGAGCAAAACATAAATAAAAGAGAAAGAAATGGGTGTAAATGGTTGAATCTCCCTCCTAGGAGGCTATGGGAG
>NC_134354.1:686528636-686531136 GCF_048569485.1 Anomaloglossus baeobatrachus
GTATCACTCACAAATTCCGAGTGAATAAAAGCAAATGGATCACGTGTGCATAACATGTGTACACCTTTGTTTCTACATCTATGTGTGTGCATCTATGTGTATACATTTATATGTGTGTACATGTATGCTTCTGCATCTATATGTGTGTACATCTATGTTTCTAAATCTATGTGTGTACATGTAAGTGTATACATCTTTGTGTATACGTCTATATGTGTACATGTATGTTTCAACATCTATGTGTGTACCTCTATATTTTTACATATATGTGTATACATCTATGTGTGTACATCTATATGTATACATCTTTGTGTTTACCTATATGTGTGTACATGTATTGTACATCTATATGTACTATGTGTATATATCTATGTGAGTATATCTGTTTGTAAATATGTGTGTACATGTATTATACATCTATGTGTACTATGTGTCTATATCTATTTTTGTATATCTATATATGGAAATATGTGTGTACATCTATATTTTTTACATCCATGTTTGTACAGTTATGTTTCAACATCTATGTGTGCAAATCTGTCTATATACATCTATTTTTCTACTTCTATGATCTACATCTATGTGTGCAAATCTATGTATATACATCTATATTTCTACATCTATGCTCTACATCTATGTGTGTAAATCTATGTGTATACATCTATATTTCTATATCTATGTTCTACATCTATGTGTGTAAATCTATGTGTATACATCTATATTTCTATATCTATGTTCTACATCTATGTGTATAAATCTATGCATATACATATATATTTCTACATCTTTTTGTGTACATCTATGTTCTACAATTGGAAGATATTTGTGTGTGCGCCTGTGTATAATATGTATTATTAGGTCACATACACACATCTTTTTTATAATTTGATATCAGCAGTATTTTGCTGCAGGGTATTATTATGAATATCATGGTACCGGGCATAGCAATGTGCTGCCAGGATAATTCAGATATTTACCATAGAGCATGAAGAGCTGCTGTGAATAATCTTTTCCACTACTGCTGTAACAACCCTCAAAGTTATAAAATAAAACAGCAGATTGTATAAGCATCAATGCAGTTGTGTGCATGCAGCAATGACTCCAGAGCAGGAAATAAGCCATTTTACACCAGGAGACAAACATTTACAGCAACTTTAGGACAACAAGGAATAAAAGCAGAGGAAACCATTACACAGCAGGCAATGAGTGCACACAGACAACAAATAAATGACCAACAATATAACAACAGCCAAGGAAGACCCACAAAAGTCTCCCAAACCAGCACAAAACCAGCACAAAACTACACCGGAAATAAAGGCAGCATCATAATGGCTGCACAACCCTCAAATGCGTTATTTTCTATTGTGCTTATGCTAATTTCCTGCAAATTAATAGAACATCTGGAACAAATCATCAATGGAACTTGGTTTGATTTTGATTAATCTGTTTTCGTAAACTTGACTTTGCATGGTACAAACATTACATTTTTTCTATACAAAAAAGATAAATAAATACGGCAAATACGTTTATTAAAGAGGAAAAATTACAAATAAGTTGTGAATATATATTTTTAAATATCTTAAAATTAACAATCTCTATGAACTAGTCCAGCGAACTGCACCTCCCTATAAACAAATCCCAAAGCTTTCAGATCTTCACCAGACATAAACATACGATGTTCTCTCACTACTATTACTACTGCTGTGTTTACTAGAGCAATGGCTGCTCTCCATTCTCTATTCCACTGGATTTACTGCAGCTTTATAGTATTAGGCTGCACAGTTTTTGTATTTTTTTTCCTGTTTTCACTGTTTGCTCTTGGAATGAATAAAGCACAAACACATGGCAGTATACACAAATACATGTTCGAACATTACTGTACTGAAGAGGAAGACAAATACAATCAGGGCTACAGATGTATACACAAACACAGGACAAACAAATAAAGGACAAAATATCTCCTCTTACTCTCTCTATATTTTTTTTTTCTTGTAATATATGCAACTACTCACAAGAAGAAAAACAGTGGCAGATACACATATACATGGCGGACTGGAAATTAATCTGCATTCATATAGTAATACATATACAAAGTCAATTCTGGATAGATAGAGATATAAAATAAATAGAAAGATTATAAATAGAGAGAAATAAGATATATAGATATATAGACAGATAGACAGATAGATAGATAGATAGATAGATAGATAGATATGTGGTTAGATAGACAGATAGATAGATATTTGGATAGATAAATAATAGATAGCTAAATAAATAGATATATAGATAGATAAATAAATAGATAGATGAGTGGATAGATAGAAAAAAATATATATACATGTATTATATGTTTTCTATCTATCTATCTATCTATCTATCTACTACCTGTCTATCTATCTATCTATCTATATACTACCTATCTATCTATCTATCTATCTATCTATCTATCTATCTATCTATCTATCTATCTATCTATCTACCTATCTCCATCAATCTGTTT
>NC_134354.1:686536136-686546136 GCF_048569485.1 Anomaloglossus baeobatrachus
ACCAGTAGTAGAACCATTTAGTATAAAGTATCCCCAGTGCCCATTTGAGCTCTGTTGTTGTAAATGTATCTGCAGCATGACTGTGAGAAGATCCTGGAGTCCACTGCTCCTCTGAGGATGGAAGTGTCAGTGACTAGCCCTTAGATCCAGAGATTAAACTATGATATTATTTGAAACCCATACCAGCCCTAAAAAAAGTGTATATTGATTGCACCCACTCCCTTCCATTAAACATTAAAGACTCTCTGCATCTCTGCATCCTGCTTTATTCTTTGCTGGTAACATAAGTCTCAAAATCATAGCACCAGATTATATTGCATTTGATCTTGCGATAAAATCTATTAAATGTATTCTTGTTTCACACTACGAGGACCACAATATGCCCAGACTGTGGGGACCAGCTCAAGTTGTGTTGCCTTATGACCTTCTGAACATAGGCATGTAAATATCAACAGTAAATCTAAAAATTCGTGTGTGTGTATATATATATATATATATATATATATATACACACACTGCATGACAGATATTGTGTGTATTATATACACATATAGATGGATAGATAGATAGATAGATAGATAGATCCATACATAGAGACAATCGCGTATATTTAGAGTAAATGGTGAGTGGGTCCATAATGTCTATCTATCTATCTATCTATCTATCTATCTATCTATCTATCATCGTCTGTCTATCTATCGTCCTTCTTTCTATCTATCTATCTATCTATCATCTATCTATCTATCTATCTATCTATCTCATCATTCTATCTATCTATCTATCTATCTATCTACCTATCTATTTATTTACCCATCATCTATCCATCTATCTAAGGTCTTTAATTTGATGCAGGTGTAGCAAATTGTAAATAAAAAGACAGATAAATAATATATTTTATTTTACTTTTATTACCTTTAGATAACTTTACTTTATTTTATATTGCAAAATATTACTGGGGGGGGGGGAGAAGAAAATAACAAAAAAAACATGCTTTGAAAGATACCTGCGGGCGTAAAGAAGATGAAATAAAATAAACAGATGTGTTGTTGTTTTTTTCTGTTAACATGTGTAATTATGAAAAATTAGTTACTCATCAAGGTTACTTTTGTATTGAAAAAAAAAGTGTTGAAAAAAAAAATAATAACATCATCTCTGCTTTAAGATTTTGTTTGTGCATATTGATAGATGGAAATAAATGCATTTAATATCCTTTAAAAGGGGGGGGGATAAGCAACACAAGAGGCACAAACATTTACAGTATTACCTTAGATTAATTGAGATGTTTAAAAAAAAAATCACAGTTTAGAATGTTAATGCAGAATTCAGGCCCTATTCTATTGTTCCTGTATCACATGGAGTTAATTTTTGCGCCATAAAGAAAAAAAAAGAACATAAGAAAGACAATGTATTTATTTGGTTTGTAATTTGAAAATATATTATGTGAGACACTCATATATATTCTATGCGACACTCATATCTTTAAATGTATATATATATATACACATAGTCAGGGATATAATGTATATACATAGACTGGCATATAGCTTATATACATAGTCAGGGATATAATGTATATACATATTGACTATATATACATAGTCAGGGATGTAATGTATATACATAGTGACTATATATACATAGTCAGGGATGTAATGTATAGACATAGACTGGTATATAGCGTATATTCATAGTCAGGGATATTATGTATATACGTACATATACAGGGACGTAATATGTATACATAGACATGGATATAATGTATATACAGAGGCAGGGACATAATGTATATACATAGTGACACTACACAGGACGTGTTTCCCAATTATGCAGATGTCGCAGATACATAGCGCCATTACACTGGATACATAGAAAAGTGCTCAGATATTACTTGCCACAAGAGCACCAGGGCCATTTTTCCAGCCTCAGCGGCTCCTAAAAATCCCAGTTGTGGCTGCTGGGATAATACCACATTAGTGGTCTCTTTATTGCTCAAATCAAACCATTAATGAGCACAAGGAGCCTCATTGTAAAGTTCTAGAATTATTTCCAAAACCGGACGAACTTTCCGTTACTCTCCGTAATCACAGAAGAGGCCGCCTACAGAGGAGAATAAGAAAAACACTTGTTGAAAAAAGTAAATAAATAATCTTTCTGCCGTTCTAAATCCTGTATTTCTAGTGTTAATCAGAGGCATTATTCAATATTTCATGACTCCTTTAGTAGAAATTATATACAAGCTTCAAGTTTGCAAGTTAATCGAATGTAAACAATAATATACACCTTTCAAAAAAATCTACAAATACAAATGTACATTTGAAAATCTGAGCATGAGACGTGTAGATAAAAATTATACGGCAGATACAGATAGATAATAGATGATTATTGCTTTCCTATAGATATCAGGATGCAAGTTGGAAGGCCAAAGCCTTCTGGAAGTTCAAGTTGTAGATCCATAGCAGGAAACTGATCTGCAGCGTAAACTAGTGACTACTAATGCAGCAATTACACAGTAAGGAAGCAGGGAATAAAACAGAACATTCCAGATGCAAAAAAAAAAAAAAGAATACATCAAGAAAATTCTATGAAAGTGAAATACAGAACAAAAATAAATAAAAAAATAAAAATAAACAAAGGGAGAAGAGGGAAACTGAGAAACGGACGGCTGGTGTGATGAAGGATGTAGAGGCTGGTGCTGTGCTGCCGGTGCTGAGGGGCTGGCACCACACAATGGAGCACTGCCCATATGCGCCCTTTCACATGTCGCATGGGATATGGAGCTCGGATCTCTTGTCCACTCCACAGCCGGAGAACACATCAGGATTATGGCTGCTGCCCTCAAGTCCATTTGCCAAAGCCACTGCCTTCATCCAGCGATATCTCACATTCCAGTCTGCTCTCCTTCTTCCAAAACAAAGGAATTGAAGCATCCTGTGAGGGGCATCAGACACTCATCCCCCACTGATTGTCCCTCCACGTCTGGACAGTCCACACTGCACCATGTCCCCTATGTAATGACTTTAAAACCTGTGCAGTCAAGTTTACCTCTCCCAACTCCTGAGCACTTGAGAATGAATGATGACTGTTGGCCTAAGACCCCAGAGTGTGTGTGTGTGTGTGTGTGTGTATTTGTGTGCTTGTATATTAAAATGTTTGTGTTCGAATGTTAAATTGTGTGTGTTTTTGTAGTAATGTCTGCAAACACTTGAATAAAGGAGTGTGTGTGTGTGTGTGTGTGTGTGTGTTTGTGTGATATATGTATGTGGTGTGTATTCTGTGTGTATGGTTAATGTGTATGTATGTGATATATGTGGTGTGTATTTTGTGTGTGGTTGATGTGTGTATATGTGATATATTTATGTGTTAGTCTGTATGGCGTATGAATGTATGTGTATGGTGTATGTGTGTTTGTGTGTGGTTTATGTGTCCGTATGCGTATCTGTGTGTATGTGATATATGTATGTGTATATGTATGTGTGTGGTGTGTGTGTGTGTGTGTGTGTGTGTATGTGTGTGGTTTAGGTGTCTGTATGTGTATCTGTGTGTATGTGATATATATATATATATATATATCCGTGTGTGGTGTATGTATAGGTGTGTGTCTCAGTGTGTTGTGTGTGATATGCGTGTATATGTGTGTTGTTTGTGTGGTGTGTGTCTGTGATGTGTGTGCTGAGTCTTTGTGTAGCAGCAGCCTCCTCTGTAGAGGCTGTTCCTTGTGCCTCTATGCTGGGCCCAGTGTCTGTCCATCACCGCAGCCATCATCATGATGATATTTGATGTCACATACCCGGGCAGTGAGGTGTGGCACTGTGTGCTGTGCCTGTCACTGACTTTCCACAAGTATATCTACCTCTCACAACTGGATAATCTTCTGCAGTCACTATTGGCAATGTACTAATAGAGGATCACACACAGGATTGTAAAACAGGTTTTCATGAAGTGTTTGCTGTTTTCTACGTCACAAAGGAAGTCCCAAGCAATTAGATTGTCGCTTATTAAGTATTACAATTCTCTCCCCTCCCAGATCTGCAGTAAATGCTGCTGGGAGCTTTCTTTCTTTTCTTCTCCAATCATAAACTGGTAGCCAAAACTGAAATTCCTTGTTCCCTGGAATATTCATTGAGTGAATGAGTGAACTGTAGATAGTAAGATGGAGTAAAACTAGTAAAAGTTTTATACTAAACAAAGTTCTAATAACTTTCTTCCCTTAACATATCAAACGGTTAATAACAATAATAAAAATGAGAAAGTCTTAATCCCATGTCATTCAAGTGCACTGGCTCCAGAGCTTAATATTATGTTCTATAAACACCACCTTTGGTTTAACATGAATATTTAATACTACCCTCCCCTCTCCTTTACATCATTGGTGGTATTTTTTTTTTTAACTGTGATTCTTCTTTTTTTTTTTTTTTTTAGGGTAATGGACTTGACTTTACTGAAGTTCAAAGACATTTAATACACACTTTACTCTTAATACATTATAGGGCACCAGATACCAAATCAAATTCACATCATACCTGATCGTCTTTTTCTAAAATGTGGTGTGGGGCTTTCTGTACAGAAGTCATTCTACGAAAATTATCTATCTATCTATCTATCTATCTTTTCAACCATTACGCCAAATCGTTTCAGCTTCATTACTTTAAATTAAATGAAGATGGTCACTTGGATTTTTCGTAGCATTCTAGGAGTTAAATGCACTTTCTTACTTGGCAGTGCAGCTCACTATGCTGTAAACTCCCACATGGTCTATAAACTTGGGTTTTACAGCTAACATTCCATTTCAGCTCAGAGAAACTTTGAACTAGCCCTCCAGATTTTTTGTCAGTGATTTGGGTTAGAGCCTTTAGAAGAAGAAAAAAAAAAGCCAAAAAACAAAACCAAACAAACAATCATATAGCAATCCATACTACTGGACTGTCCCCCAACATCTACAGACACTTTCCTATTTGTTTATTGTTTACAGCGGAAGTCTCTGCCTATGGCCCCACAGAGTAATTAAGAAAAAAATAAGCAGTTTAGTGCTCCAGTCTTTATGACATTGTCTAGACTGTTCTCTTTTGTCACTGCATCCTCAGCTGTTACGGGAATTAACTGGCCTACTTTTGGAGGTTATTAGTGACATTTTATTATTTTTCAGACTCAAAATTATCGGAATATAATAAAGAAAGAAAGATAAACAAAAAAAAACAAAAACAAAACAAAGAAAAGAAAGAAAAAAAATAGAAGGGAAGAAGGGGGAGAAAGAAGGCGTAAAAAAAGTAACAAAGAACAGAGGGATGAAATATAGATATAGATAGATAATAGATAGATGGATAGGATCGATCGATAGATAGATAGAGAGATAGATAATTACAGACATAATAAAATAAAAAGATCACATTGGATTTAGTTTATATATATATATATATATATATATATATATAGATAGATAGATAGAGAGAGAGAGGGAGAGAGAGACAGATGGATCTATATATATATATATATGTATATATATGTATATATATATATATATATATATATATATATATATATATATATATACATACAGATATGTGCATATAGACATATATATGTATACATATATATGTATCACAGAAGCACAGAGCGAGGTGTATTGTGTAGGTGCAGGCCACGATGCTTCTCAGTAATCCACAATATGCAGTCCAATATTTTTGAGGTTAGCACCCCAAACAGCGATATATTAGAAAGCTGTTTATATATGGAGTACTTGTATTGCTGTATACAATGGATGAGTTGATGAATACATATGTGTAATATATATATATATATATATATATATATATATATATATACATACGGGTTAACAAACAGTCCGTGAGACATGTCTGTCCAAACAGAAATTCCGAGTTGTCTAGACTGAAACGCCGTACTTGGAGTTCCCAGTACAGTCACTGTTTGGGGTGCTAACTTTAAAAATATTGGACTACATTGGCCTGCCCCTACACAATATACCTTGCTCTGCGCTTCTGAGATACATATATATATATATATATATACATATATATATATATATATATATATATATACACACACACACACACATATTAATATTTGCATGTCACAGACCTATGTACGCAGTTATACCGCAGTTATACCATGAGTCCATTACACAAGTTTCCATTAGTATTTTTCAGACAAATCTATGCTTCCAGATAACTCGTAATTTTAGCTCCTAAGTACTACTGTAATACACACAGGTAATTGATATATAGCTGTATTAAAAGTGATTATTATCCCCCCAAAATATGTAGAAAAATAAAGAATACAGAGGAGTTTGCTTAGGCATCTTACAGAAGGCCAGCTAGCCTGAATACAGCTAATGAATCCTCCGGACATGTAGATATGCTGTGTACATAGCATTCAGGACAGATGTTTAATCCTTCTTGTTTGCTTTATGTGAAACATTTCCTTCTAACACCATTCTACACAGTTACACAATGCCCCAGTCATCTCCCTGTACATGTCTCACTGTTTGCATTTGTCAGAATTTTCTGCCTTGCAATTCTGTATGTTTTTTGGCTTATAGTGCAGACCTGAGATCATCCTTTTTTTTCCCCCATATAAAATAAATAATGAGATGATTGGTATTCCCAAGATCTGCTGGCTATGTGAGCATTGTGAGGCCACTGTCCTGTTGACCACATGTGAGCTGGAAAAAAAATGCTGTTCTAGTGACACTGTGTACAAATAGGTGTAATTTCTTTATTTTACACAGAATGATACATGCATGAAACATTACCAATTGTTTTATTCATTAACAAACTGCTCTGTGGTTATTCTTAATTTTCTTCATATTATATTTATGATCCTTTTATCGGAGAAAACAGTTGTGCTTTTGTGCATAATGGTCAGACCCTTAGTGAAAAACCATGTAGGTCGGTGTATAAATTATAACTAACCTCTTAAAAAAAGAGTACTTTATTTTCCCTGTGACTATGGAAAGGGTTAATTACAAGGAGTAAAGAAGACACAAGTTACAAATACAGATCTTTGGGCCAAACAATATTCATCTGATGTATGGAATTCATGCGAATTATTCGCATTGTATTGCACTGATCCACATAGTTTGTCTTGGGGAAACTTTTGAAATGTGGGGGGCATTAGTATAACTCACAAGCCCTCCCATAACACTTTGACCCCCAAATGCAGACTGACAGGGGTGATTACAATACATTACATTGCAGCTCTGTAGCCAACATGGTGGCATGGACCTATTCACTCACACTTATATACTCACTGACACGCAGGGATTAAACACGTACACCTGACCAGGGTGAATATATATATATATATATATTTATTTATATATATATACATATATGTGTGTGTGTGTGTGTGTGTGTGTGTGTGTCTGTGTGTATATACATACATATATATATATATACACACTCACACATATATATATTAAATATATATATATATATATATATATATATATATATATATACATATATATATATATATATATATATATATATATATATATATTATACCGCCCATCCACAAATACCACCATATTTCTGCAGTTTTGGGTGAGGTAATATTTTACATCATGGACCCTATGTATGTGTATGTGACTGTAGCCCTGTGAGCATAGTTTAACCCCTTCCCACAGGTCTGTAATTCATACATTAGTTAACAGTTCAGGATCAGATATAGTAAACATAGAGTAGTGAAATATCACCAGCATTTCTAACACATTCATTCATTGGCATTTACAGACCCTTGATCACACTTCCATTCATCTAGAAATACCACAATTCATAGAACTTTTGGCCACTATCTTCATTGTGATTGGCGTGTCCTCAATGTCTATCAAACAATCGCATGGATACAGAGTGTTTTCACAGCTGCAGACGTTTTCTGCAAACAATGACTTAGCAAAAAGAAGAAATCCATGTCTTCAACAGTTGCTTAAATAAAATAAAAATAAAAATAAAGAGAAGTCCATATTTGTCCCTTCTTGGGTTCAGTTTACATCAAGTGCTCCTCAAAAAAGTTCCTTCAGTTACCTGGTAATAATAATAATTATAATGTACATATACAAATATGTAAAGAGCTGAGACTCTGAGCTGGGCTGGGGGCTCAGATTGCACACCATGTGTCAGTGATCCTGTGCAGTACGAGTACAGTGCATGAAAGGGGCTCACCGGCAGTGGCTTCACAGCAATGGGTTCCCAGAAAAGTACTGCAGTCGGTCCCTACTTAGTTTTTTCTCTTTCATCCTTCTGTTTTGAAACCATATTTTAACCTGACGGTCGGTAAGATTCAGCATTCTGGACAACTGAAGCCTCTTCTCCTTATTGATGTACACATTAAAGAAAAACTCTCTCTCCAGCTCCCGAATCTGGAACTTGGAATAGGGGCACCTCTTCTTCCTTGTGCGGGGAGCACCTTAAAAAATACAAATGAAATTATAAATATTGTACCTGCTGGCAAGCTAAGAATAATAAACAATAAATACAATGAATATACAATTAGCCCACAATACAGGTATATGTGACTGTGCGCAAGTGTGTGCGCTCAAACTCAGGATGTACACAAAAAAAACACTTTTATATATATATATATATATATATATATATATATATATATATATATATATAAAAGCAAAAAAATGATCCATACTATATATAGTATGTTTTATAGGAGTGGACCCGCTGTATGTAGTCATGTGTCTGCTTTCTCCATCTGTATTTGTACCTTACACATGTGACACATATTGTACTAATGAAGCCTACAGCTGGGTGAATATACTTCATCATATGCATGCCTGGACATTCACATACACGTTCAAGGACACTAGCTGTGTTCATATGATTGCAATACAGTATACTTTTAATTGTATATTTCATACATATCTACATATAGATATATTTATAAAGTATGCAACTAAAGAATAATGCTACTCTAAACACAAACTACAGCCTATATTTATTTTATAACTATTTCGCAATCCACCCAAATATATTTGTCTAGTGTGTATCAGTGTATAACTATCAATGATAGCTATACACAACATATAGTTAAGCATACAACATACACATACACATACAATATACACTTTTGTTGTGCTGTTGTATCACAACATGTGATCCTATGTATACACTCATACGAATTCAGACGTGTATACATAGGTATAAGAACACACAGACATACTACACACACATGCCCCCACCACTATATATATATATATATATATATATATATATATATATATATACACACACACACACACACGCCTCACGCACAAATATATACACACAAGCCTCACACACATGCCCCCACATGTATACTCCCACACATGCCCCCACCACATATATACACACACACACACACACACACACACACACACACACACACACACACACATACACACACACTCACACATGCCCCCCACCCACCTCCACATATGTATACATACACACATGCTCCCCCCACCCACACACACACATATATATATATATATATATATATATACACACGCCTCACACTACACTCATGTATACACAAACACATATACACAAACACATGTCTCTCTCACACAGATATATACGTACACACGTATATGCCTCACACTACACACATGTATACATAAACAAAAACATGTCTCTCTCTCACACACACATGTATACACACATGCCCCCCCCCCCACACACATATACATCTCCCAAATAAATAAATGCACATTAGTTTATTGCAATATTCATCTACCATGCACACATGTATAAAATACTGTATACCAAAGACAAAGAATTAGGGCACTGACATTACTGCAAGCTTTACATTCCATGGACATCATGGTGCAATCACGTCATAAACTAGTCAATCCACAATGAGAAATACCCCACTGTATTCCTTAAATATCCCAGCCATTATTTTTAGCAATCCTCGTGAGGACAGCGTGATCAGAATGAGTGGACCGGACCTGCACAGAACCCAGGGCAGACATTGTGACTGCTACATGCAATAG
>NC_134354.1:686551136-686556136 GCF_048569485.1 Anomaloglossus baeobatrachus
AAATGTATGTATAAATGTGTGTGTTGTGCTCACACCTATCCCCTCTCTCTGACTACAGCCCTATTCATTTACAATTGTGGCCATTGTGTCTCAAACACAGATATGTGCCATAGACAGTCCACCTTAATATTCAACCTTAATATTCAATTCCGTTGTAAAGTAAAGAACTTGTATGTTCTAACGTATTTAGGGAATATATGTAATAAATGTATTATGAGGTTGAATCAATAGACGAATTTCACAATATCACAAGACACAGGAGAATAGGATGCAGAAAACAGCCCATGGACCAAGCTATTAGTCAGTCTGGGAATTGATGTTTTCCAGTAATGGCTGTAGTAGAATGGCACCTCACATTAAATGTGCAGATCACTTAAGCCTGACCTATGCTTTGTCGCTTAAACCAAGTTAAGAGTAAAGATTTCATAGCTGACTGCAAGGTTCTGCAGCAGAGACAGCTGGGGAGTCAGAGCACTTGAATTTGACCAATGTCAATTTCCTGACCACCATAAAACCCTGAATAGAGCAGCAGTCTGGGATTTTCTTTAGGTGCCCCAACCCCCAGAGGTTTAGTAACACCAGCATTCCCCATGTGCACAGTGCAGCTCACACAATCGGATCTTTACCATCCATCCCCTGCCCATACTATTGTGCTTAGGGAATTTTCTTTTAAATGAAGTCTGGAAGTAAAAGGTTATATTTTAGTTCTGGAGCTATAATTAATATCGCTTTCATCCAATGTCTGCTTCTTTGGTCTTCTTTAGATTAATCTTGCTTTTTCCAGACAAATCTATATAGATGGAGTCGTAAAACAAGCAGATAAAATAAGAAAATAATCTGATTACTTGGGAAAAGAATTATACTTTGCAGAAACACAACTCTGCACTGAAATATATGTAGAAAACGGGCAGATTTGATGCTACTTAATGAATCTGCTCCTCAATCTCATAATATAAATACATTAAAATAGTGCCTCAATGCTCAACCAATTTATTTAGGATCGTTTCTCTCCCACTATAGACACCGATAACAATTGATAATAATATACAGTAATATGGCAGCTGACAACCAGTCTAGTGATTTTGTTAGACAAAGCTTTATAACAAGCCATGTTCACTATCGTCAAGTATCAATACACAAAGCACATTTGGAAACGATCAGATAGGGCAAGAAGAAACCAGTAATTTATGTCGTTTTCGCATAATTATTGTGTATACTATGAATGGTTATATAAAACAGTCAATATGAAAAGCAAGTATGATCTACCTATCTATTAACTATCCATCTATTTATCTATCTATCTATCTATTAACTATCTATCTATATCTATCTATCTATCTATCTATCTATCTATCTGTCTGTCTGTCTGTCTGTCTGTCTATCTATCTATCTATCTATCTATCTATCTATCTACACAAAGGCTTGAAAAAGGTTCACACTTCAGACCCAAAACGTTGTGACTGCTACTATGGTGCTCAGGCTACGTTTTTTTGCCTCGTTTTTTCGTGTTTTTTGTCCTTTCTTTCTGTCCACACGTTATTCTATCTATCTATCTATCTATCTATCTATCAATTATCTTTCTATCTGTCCATTCATCATCTATTATCTATCTTTCTATCTTCTATCTATCTGTCTATCTATCCATCCATCCATTATATATATATATATATATATATATATATATATATATATATATATATATATATATATATTTTATCTGTCTATCTATCTATCTATACATATAATCTATCAATTCATCATTTATTATCTATCTTTCTATCTTCTATCTATCTATCTATCTATCCATCCATTATCTATCTATCTATCTATCCATTATTTATCTATCTATCTATCTATTCATCATCTATTATCTATGAATTTTATGATAATTTGCACTGATGTGCTGGAACATCCAGTGTGTTTGTGTTGCATAGCTGTGTCCCTGTCTGGACAGGCATCCTGCATTCTATAGGTGAAGAAGCACATAGAAGACTGCGGGCAGAGCAGGAGCTGTTAGTAAATATTTGCGCCTTTCCTCCTTGCTGCAGCATTCTTCCGTTTATGACTTGTCTGTGAGATGCTTTTAAGTAGATGTTTCCCCACCAATCCAGGGCCGTAATTACTTCCTAACTATGAGTTCTGGGCACAAGAAAACAGCGGCATCCCGCAGCCATAAACAAAGATTACTAAATACCGCCTCTTGTAAAGGGAAACCAACATTGCGGCAAATTAGCCACAAGTGGCAAACATGGGCAAATATTAATGCCCCACATAGCAGAAGGTACGCATTCAGTTGGAGGTAGGCCAGACAGAAAAGAGAAAAAAAACAAAACAAAGAAAGAAAAAAAAAGAGGTACACTGGAGAAAATTGAGAAAAGATGGATGAGATATATATATATATATATATATATATATATATATATAGTAATAATATATGTAGATGAATATGGATATGAATATGAATATATATATATATATATATATATATATATATATATAGGAGAGGTGAGAATACGAGGGAAGAGATGGACACATAAAGGAAAGGACACAGAACTACAGTGTGATGTAGGAAGAAGTACATAAGAGATTAGGTTAAAATAGTGTGGTGATTGGTATATTTGGACTAAGGAGTTCTTAGCAGGTTAGATTATATGTGTGTGTATATATATATATATATATATATATATATCTTACAGCAATGAGGCCAGTGAGGGTTGAGAGAGAGGAAGAAAAGGAAGGGAGAGAAATAGAGAGAAAAGAGGGGGAGGGAGTGAAGAGAGAGTGAGGCTAGGAGGTGTGAAAGAAAAAATAAAACACAGACAGGAGGAAAGTTTCCAAAGCACAATAAGAGGGTAAGAAAATAGAAAATATAAGTTGAGAAAATAAGAGTGGTTGAAGAGAGAACAATAACATGAGAGAACACGAGAGGAGAGCAGAGAAAGAGGGAGACTGGTTTTCTTTACACTTCAGCTGAAAGTTCCATATCATATGGAATCAATAGAGATAAAAGCAGGTAACATATCCAGAGCCACACACAGCTTTGTAGCAGGGTGGTATTGGAACTGAAGTGCTATGATTCAGGCTTTAATTGTGGTTTAAGGTATATAATTGTTGTTTAATTAATGATGAAAATATCCAGAAAAAAAATGATGCCACTTATCTACATAATCCTAATTACTGATATACCAAACACTTTAATAAAAATGGAGGGACAATAAAGGACTGTATATTTAAAAGATTGTTTAAATAACCACAATGAATTAGTGGTTTCAATTAAAGGAGCATTCTGTATGGAAATTGGATCGTACCATGGAGACTAGTGGTTATATCGGGACTTAACCCTTTACACTTTGTTTTATTATTACATTTTTTTAAATCACAGCCCACTTCATTAGAGCCTGAAAATATATATAAAACTATCTCCATTATCTCCATCATCTATCTATCTATCTATCTATCTATCTATCTATCTATCTATCTATCTATCTACCTATTTTTCAACCTCTAGTTACTTCCAAAACATAGTTTATACTTTATTATAAGATCAATTTCTAATGTTTTTTTTTTTCTTCAATAACCAGCATCTACCCCAAATAATTTATATTGTCGTGAAATAGTAGTTGTAATGAAACTTGTTGTGGGGGAATCCAAGCAGTGTCAGGATTGTGGTAATTAGTGTCACACAGACCTCAAGTCAATTAGTGTCATTATTTCACAAGCTAGGGAAAATAAGAACCAAAGCGACGGCGGTATATGGTAACGGGTGTACAGACACTTCTCAACTTGTGTATCTCAACATCTGTTCCTATTGGAAGATAGGGCAACCAGGGCCTTTAACATTACAACTGTAGAACTAGGCCAATGATGGCCTGCAAGAGTTCTTCTAGCTCCTCGATCCTTCTGGCCTCCACGTAAGATATACTGTACTATACTAATACTATACTATGCTATACTATGCTATGCTATGCTATATTATTCAATACTATACTATTCTCTACTAAATTACACTACACTATACTATATAACGCTATACTGTACTATAATACACTATACCATATTACACTATACTATACTACATTGAACTACACTACACTATAGTATAATACACTATGGCATACTATACTACACTATATTACACTATACTATATTGCATTATACTACACTATAGTACACTATATTACACTATACTACACTACACTATACTATATTGCATTATACTACACTATACTACACTATATTACACTACACTATACTATATTGCATTATACTACACTATACTATATTACACTACACTATACTACACAATAATATACTATACTTCACTATACTATATTACATATATTACACTATAATATTCTTTACTATGGTACACTATACTATGCTATACTATACTATATTACACTACATTATACTATAATGCGCTATACTATACTTCAATACACTATACTGCGCTATACTATACTACACTATACTTCAATACCCTATACAACACTATACTATACTATACTACACTACACTACACTATATTGTACTATACTATACTACACTATATTATACTATACTATACTACCCTATACTACCCTATACAATGTACTATGCTACACTATACTTACTATACTACACTATACTACACTATACTACACTATTCTATACTACATTATACTACACTATACTACACTATCCTATACTATATACTATGCTACACTATACTACACTATATACTATACTACACTATACTACACTAAACTATAACACTATACTATTCTATACTGTACTTCACTTCACTACACTAAACTATACTACAATATACTATATTACACTATACTATACTAGAACATTATACTATTCTATACTGTACTTCACTTCACTAAACTATTCTATAATATGCTATACGAAGAACTAACGATATAATAAATACAACATGAATGTGTATTTATTACTTATAAATCAAACTGATACATAAAGAATCAAGGGGCGTGATATTTTTACGTATTAATTTG